>NW_026262701.1:84944256-85146756 GCF_021869535.1 Mytilus californianus
AATATAAGCATAACAACAGTCTAAATCTTTTATAACATTATTGATCATTCTTTGAAATGTAGCCGGAGCACTTTTCATACCAAACGGCATTACAGTATACTGAAATAAGCCGTCTGGTGTGACAAAAGCTGATATTGCACGAGCTCTCTGTGTCAAAGGTACCTTCCAGTAACCCTTCAATAAATCAAATTTGCTCACAAATTTTGCTTGCCCAATATTATCAATACAATCGTCTATCCTTGGAATCGGATAGGAATCAGATTTTGAAACTGAATTTACTTTTCTGAAATCAGTTACGAAACGAAAGGTTTTATCTGGTTTGGGCACAAGGAGACAAGGAGAGCTCCATTCACTGTTACTCGGCTCAATAATATCATTGTCAAGCATATATCTAATTTCTTGTCTCATAAATTCGCGTTTAAGTGGATTGAACCGGTAAGGATGTTGCTTAATTGGAGATGCATCGCCAACATCAACATCATGACAAACAGCAGTGGTTTTGTTTGGCACATCTGGAAAAAGATTTTTAAAAGAAAATACCAAAGTTTTTAATTTTTCTCTGCGATCAAAAGTCAGATGTGCAAGTTTTGAGTCTAAATTTGACAAAATTTCTGAATTGTTCAATCTTGCTGTTTGTTCCATAGTTTTAGAATCAAAAGGTGGTTCAGTTATATCTGGTTTGTCATGATTGTTCTCCAATTAAACCATGGCTAAAGTGGCAACTGGGTTGCTCTCACCTTCATTAGTACGCTCAAAATATGGTTTTAACATATTAATATGACACACTCTATTTTGTTTACGCCAACCTGGTGTTTTTACAATATAATTCAAATCATTAATTTTACTCTCTATGGTATAAGGACCACCATATTTAGCCTGTAATGGATGTCCAGGGGCTGGCAAAAATACAAGTACCTTATCACCAGGCTCAAAAACTCTGTCCTTTGCATCTTTATCATACCATATTTTCATCTTATTCTGAACAGTTTTTAAGTTTTTCTGAGCAATTTGACAAGCAGTATACAATTTTTCTTTAAATCTAGATACATAGTCAAGATTCAAGTCAGTGTGTTCAGTAAGCCATTTTTCCTTAACCAATTTCAAAGGTCCCCTTACAGTATGACCAAACACTAACTCAAAGGGACTTAAACCAAAGGATTCTTGAAGAGACTCGCGGACCGCAAAAAGTAAAAAGTGAACACCATCATCCCAGTCTCTGTCAAATTGAAGAAAAAAGCTCTAATCATGTTCTTCAATGTTTGATGAAAACGTTCTAAGGTACCTTTAGATTCTGGATGATAAGCACTTGGCCTATACTGAGCAATTCCTAACTGGTAAACGACCTGCTGAAATAAACCTGACAAGAAATTTGAACCCTGGTCGGACTGTATAGACTTAGAAAGTCCTACTAACGTGAAAAGTTTGATAAGAGCTTTGACAATTGTTGGCGTCTTGATATTCCTTAACGGAATAGCCTCAGGAAAGCGAGTGGATGAACATATGACCGTCAATAAATACGCTTTTCCAGTCTTGGTCTTTGGTAAAGGTCCAACGCAGTCAATTATAGTACTCCACTGAAAGGTTCTTCAAAGGCTGGAATTGGCAGAAGTGGTGCTGGTGGTATTTTCTAGTTGGGATTACCAACAACCTGGCATATATGGCATGGTTTGCAGTATTCTATGACATCATTTCTTAGTCTGGGCCAGTAAAAATGCTGCAAGATCTTAAGGCAAGTCTTCCTTATACCTAAATGTCCAGCCAAGGGGGTGTCATGGGCAAGACCAATAATTTCTTGCCTATAGACTTTAGGCACAACCACTTGGTATACTACTCTCCTTTCCTCCTCTGGGGTAGCATCAGGGGGCCTCCACTTCCTCATTAAAATGCCGTCTTGATGATAATAGCATTCGGCCTCTTTGTCTGCTTCCTCCTGTGGTTGAGCCCTCTTGCGGAGCTGAAGAACCTCAGGGTCTTTATTTTGTTCTTCGACAAATTTCCTTCAGTCTAATGAATGGCTGTTCACGTCTGGCCATGGCATAATTACATTCTTGTTAGTACTAGGTGGTCTTCCTATGGCCTTCTCTGAGCTACCGGGACCTTCAATGTCGACAAGGAAAGTGTCAGAAAGGCCCATGTAATCAAACTGGTCTTCTTCCGTTTTGTTGTTTTCTTGCCATAGCCCTAGTAACAACACAAGCTGTTACAGTTCAGCATCATATTCCGGTGATTTAACATCCACAACCGGTTCACTGGTAACAATTGGTTCAGCAATAACTTTGTTTCTAGCTAGATCATTTCCTAGCAATAATGAAACACCCTCAACAGGGAGATTATGACGAACACCCACAACAACTGGTCCAGTTATCAAATCTGACTTCGGATAATTACGATGGAGGGGAACATCTATACAACCTAACTCCACACCTTGTAACAAAACGGAGGCACCAACAGAAGTCTCCTCGGACAAAGGCAACACATCTTCTAACGATAAAGTCTGAGAAGCTCCAGTGTCTCGTAAAATCTGAATAGGCTGAGGAGTAGTATTATCAACAATAGAAACAAACCCATCAGACATAAAGGGTTTATAATCCTCCATGTAATCACAAAAACTGGACTTACAAGCCTGACTCGCAGGACATTCCAACTTATTGGTAACTAACAAGGGGTGTCGTACAAGCACTGGTCTTGGGCCTATTATCTCTTTCATTCTTCTTCTGTAGTCTAAAACAATCAGCCATCAGGTGACCATTCTTCTTACAATAACCACAAGTCAGTGACTTCTTCTCAAAATCATCAAATTTTGGACTAGACATATTATAACTAGACTGACTCTTATTCTGTGCAACAGGCTTACTATCAGTATGCTCGGTACTTTGATTTTTGTAATTTCCACTCGAAGTATTAAAATTTGACCTTTGAAACTTCTTTTATGTGAAAGGGTATAATTATCGGAAATAACAGCTGCATCTTGTAATGTCTAAACAGTTTTGTCGTCATATGTGTTTTTAAGTCTAAATGAACGCACTGCTTGAACTCTTCTAATAACATCAATTGTCTTAAGTTATCAAAATTTTGATCTATTTTCCTTGAATTAAGCCATTTATTAAATAGAACTTCTTTTTCCCTAGCTAATTCAACATAGGTTTGTGAATCAAACTTTGAATAAGACCTAAATTTCCTTCTATATGCTTCTGGCACTAGCTCATAAGCTTTCAAAACTTCTTGTTTAACAGTGTCATAATCAGAACTTTTTTCTGATGAAAGTGCTAAGTAAATTTCAGCGGCCTTGCCCTCAAAAGCACTTTGCAGCCTTGTAGTCAAATAAATAAAGGCTTTGGTCAGTTTAAATTTTGAGCAATTTTCTCAAACTGTCAAAAAAATTTATCAACTGTTTTTTTCACAAAATTTGGGAACCAAACGTATATATTTTGCTGCATCAAAATAAAAATGTTCTGATTTTGACTCTACATTAGTGTTGCTTTCTACTTTGTTGACCATTTCAATTTTCATTTTCTTCATCTCTATAACCTTTCCCTCATTTCAAGTTCTGTCTGTCTTTCTTCTTTTTGTTTTTCCAATTGTTTTAATTTAACTTCGTTTTCCAATTGTTTTGATTTAAATCCATCTTCCTTTTCTAATTCAAGTTGTTTTAATTTAAGTTCATGTTATAATTCAAGCTGTTTTAATATGAAAGCATCAACATTTTCGACCTTGAGTTCAAGAGCCTCTTCACCAAAGATTTCTGAGCTAGTTTCTGAGTCAACTAAATTGTCTATTACCAAATTTTTAATAATTTGTTTTCTCATAGATCCTCTAAAATTGATTTTTAGATGTTTAGCCAGCAACACTAATTCCTCTTTCTTTAAGTTATCAAACCCTTCAAGGTCTGGCGTTTTCAAAAATTTACCGGCATCAAATGCCATTTTGTAGAATTTTGTTGGCTAATTATAATTCTATAAATACAGAAAATTTTAATCTGTTATTAACGTTGTCCCGGACGAGCCACCAATTTCTGTTGATATCACCTTTTAATTGTAGCCAACAAAAGACACAAATCAATAATAAGATTTAACAAGAGTTATAATACTGTACACAAGTTTACAAGAAGTATTACATAAAATAGAAATGTCAACTTAACTGTCAAAATGTATGCCCGATCTTTTGTCTTTTCTTTATCCGGAATTCTTCTCGGGAATCCAAACAGAATATTACGTCCAATAAGTCACAATCTAGTATGATGTTGTTCGTAAATGAGAGAACTTCTGAGAATATTGATGTATATGTCTGAAAGTTTAACTTTAGTGTCTGTATATACATGTATATATAGTTGTCACGAAAATTTCTAGAACACTGTAGAAGGGAAACTTCTAGAACAGTGTAAGAAGTTTAAATTACGCATCTTTTATTATGATCATTCTGGAATCGTTATGCAAGTCAAGTAGAAAGTTCTAATCATTCCATCAGTCTCTATGATTGTTCCAGTGATTTCTAAACTACACAGTTATACCTGTTATAAGGATATACAAAACAAATTAGGCCAACTAAATAAACATAATAGTTACAATATCATAACAATTAACTGGTTTTGCAGGCGAAACATTGGCATGAGCTGCCAGACCAAGAATTTATCTAGTTCTTGAATTAATTTAAAGATGATTGCTTACGTAGCTCATCTGGCAGCTCATTCCAAAGCTTAGCACCCACATACCTTAAAGATTGTAGGCCATATGCGGTTGTTCTCACATGTGGTAGGTCTGCTGTATACTGGTATCTAAAAGAGTAAGGGTTTTCCTTTAAGTGGATTAAATCATGGAGATAAACAGGACAATCTTTATTAATAATTTTGAAAACTTCAATAGCCAATGATCGCATTCTTCTAATTTTTAAAGATGGTAATTTTGATTTGCAGAATAGAACTTCATAACTTGCTGAATAGTCTTCATAAATAAATCTCAGTGCTCTCTCTTGAATTGGGCTCAATCTTTTTTGTATTAACCTCCCCACAAAAGTGCCAAACTAGTGGGCTGTAATTAAAGTTGGACATTATGAAAGAATAATAAATTGTTAACTTTCCAAGTTTAGTCAGGTGTTTTCAAATTCTTTTTAATACATTTATCTGTTTGGATGCTTTTTTACATATTATAGTGAGCATCAGTGGCGGATCCAGAAATTTTCATAAGTGGGGGCCCACTGACTGCCTAAGAGGGGCCCGCTCCGGTCATGCTTCAGTGATTCTCTATATAATCAACCAAATTTTTCCCAGAAAAGGGGGCGCCCGGGCCCCCTGCCCCCCCCTAAATCCGCCTCTGAGCATACAAAACACAGCATAGAAAAATAAAGACGGAACAACGCCAGACATATAATACAATATGTAACGCGAACCCCACCAAAAACCGGGGTAACGCTCGGTAACTCACTCCCTAATCAAATGGCAAAATCAAAAGCCCAAACACATCAGTCAAACGAATGAAAAACAACTGTCATATTCCCTACTTGGTACAGGCATTTCCTTATGTAGAAAATGTAGGAACGTGTCTACAGCCTATATAAAATATGGGGTCGGTGATTTTTGTAATTTCCCGCCAATAGTACTTGATAATGTATCCCGAAGGGTTCCGAAAATATACTATAAAGTTTGCGCATTACCAACCTCTGTCTTCCTGTTTATATTTTTCATTAAAAGAAGAACACTGAAATGGATACAGGCAAAGATTATATGTCCAGTGGTTCTGATCCTAAAAATGTTCAAGATTTAACAGCTTTTGTAAGTATTTTCTCATTAACAAGATCGATTTGTGTGGGTTACTGGTTAGGTAATTTTGCACATTAGATATAACTCACGAATTCATGTTTAAACTTGTGACAACTTTACGAGATATTTTTGCACACTTTTTCTGCAACAACATTCTGATAGTGTTTACGATTTCCTTTTCATCAATCATACGACTGAGATAACTATTGCCCAATGATTAGCAATGTAAATGTCTAGTCCAAATAATTATGTGGTCTTGGAAGGCTTCCTTACTCCTTAGCTTCATGTCCTTTGTCCAATTAACTTACATGTACATTTGTAAGCCAAACATAAAAATAGCATTTCATTTCAAGATCTGACAATTATTATAAGGCACTGGCTACGACTACGTTGAAAATGTAACAATAACAAAAAAGTTATTGTTATCATATGTTGGTCACTAATTGCCGGAATGCTAGTTTGGTAATTACAAATGTAACAATATTTGTGTTTACGATTACGTTGAGTTTACATTAGATTTATTAAATTTTAACCGACTTCAGATTTGTTGCTGAATTCTCCGATTTGCTTGATAATTATTGTTATTATTATTATTAATATTAGATTTCAACTAATTATATTGAAATAGTTTTTAAGCTTTAATTGTTTTAATGTTCTTCAAAATAATACTACAGTTTAGTAGTGCCGAAGGCGAAGAATATAGTTCAATGTATAGAAGAAAAGTGTTCATGCACTTCTGCTGCACACTTACCCTTATTACTATAATACTTTAAACAATGGACGGACATGACGGAGTTATTCCCACTACCTAATTTTCTTTGGGTAAAAAATTAAAAACTTTCGATGCGTTGAATCAAAACTAAATAAGTATTGTAAAACATTTCATGCCAGCATTATTGAGGCTTATGGATCTCTTTAGTATTATCATATTCACTTATATGTTTGCAGAAAAGGGGTCTGAATGGTGACATATTTAGCATTATGAAAATTTTAAACTAATTTTTTAAGAGACATTTTGACTGATATAACTTTCAAATCATTGCCTGACATGTATAACATCCACAACTGTCCAATTTGTTCAGCTTATGTTAAAAAAAAATTATTTGCGAACAGGATATTTTTTCTTTATAAAGAATAACAAATGTACATATACCTTTTTCACATCAATTCTTGCAACTTACATGTAACGTCACAGTAGTACCCAAATTGAACCCATTTAGCAAAAATAGCAGGGGAAATCTTACAAGTTTTCTTAGAGACTAAACAATTTATATTTTTATGATTTGTCATTATGCATGTCTTTCAAAAAGCTAAATATATTTAAATATACACAAATGTTCACAGTATTTGTCAGCAGATGAAGTATTCGCTGGAAAAGGTAAAATCTACGGAAACATCACCATGCGACGTCCACAAATGTCAACTTTTATTTAAAATGAACAATGACAATATGTTACAGGCATCCATTTCTTAAAAAAGGAATAGTAAGCATGGACTATTGTCAAATTGTTCTAAATATTTAATGTGGAGAAATAAAACAAAACATTAGTTACAGTGTATGGATGCAATTTGGGTACTCCTCATTACAGAATCATGGATCGTTTGGAGGTCAATTCAAACCCATTTTTCTTGATTCATTGATCCATTGATTCAATATGGATTCATAATTAAATTGGTGGATCTATATATAGCAAGTAAGGATACATCTACAAAATAAACACAGAATGGAAACTTTTGTCTCAATCATAAATAAACATACTACTAGGTGAAAAAACTGTCAAAATAGATGCAATTTGGGTACCCTCACATTATATTCTGGGCTTAACAGTGCTTTTCTTAAAATGTCCATAAAATATGTATGGTTTAGGTTAGGTAGAGTGGCAGGTCAAAACAATTGTAATTTTTTTTGGCTTTATGCTGAATTTAGAATATGACTCGTTTATGCTGTTTTGACATTCTGGTGACTCAATTGTGATTTGAATTTTGCATGCATTGCATTTGTATTTTGTCATACAACTTGTTTAATATACATGAACCCTTCAAAAGGTAAAATTAATGATGTTTACACTTGATAAAAAGTAAAAGATATCTTCCTGTGTCATAAAGGTTACATGTTGTACATGTATGTACATTGTGTCTTTTAAGAAATGATCACATGATTCAAAGTGTGTATTTTGATTCTTAATAGCTGAAGAATAAGGAATAATAACATCAGTTTCTTTTTACTATACAATTTGTAATGTTAAAGCCATTCTGGATTTCTATATTGAAAACAGGTAGTCATACCTAAAAAGGCACAAACTTATCTGTCCTCTGTAGATAATCCTGATTTCTAGAAAAAATTAAAACAACACTAGAAAAAATTGTTTTTAACCCCTGAAAACCTATAAATTCTTATTTCAAATTCCTGAAATGTAGTTAGAAATAATTAAATATTACAACTAACATCATCTGTGTGAAAAGGCTCTTCTGACTCATTTTTGTGCAAAAATGAATTTCGTTGTTCTTAAAAGAATTTGGTTTAATTGGAAACCATTTTAGGTTAAGTCGGGTTTTAAAGCTGAGCAGTGTTACTTCTTGAGAATTTGATCATGATGCAGCCAAGTTATTTCGCATTTCTTTTTTTGTGGTATAAATAATGAGGATCACTGTACAAAACAACAGGCAAAATTTATGTTTCTTCAATGCTGACAAATATCAAATAAATGCATGTAACTGACAGGAAACTGTGTACTCAAAGATAATAGATTTTCACAAATAAAATAAGTGGCAGAAAACGTGCATGAAGCCAAAATACAAAATGAAGGTGTGCAGACTATCATAAAAACTAAAGCAACACACATTTTACACAGCTATTCAGTATTGTAGTTAACCCTATTACTTTGTGCACATACATGTCATGCATGTACCCACTATTAACCACTCGGTTACAATACACTTATAGGATTGTTTGTACGAAACACTACGTATAAATATTCCATTTAAATGTAACATAAGTGGATTGTATGGAAGGATTATTGATCTTAAAAAGTCAAACAAAAATTCATTAAATTTTGAACTGAGAAATGAAAATAAAGCACCTTTTAACTTTTGTTTGACAATAGTAAACTTTTGTTGCGGCCATTTATTTCAGTTCACATAATACTCTGTAATACCACCATTTACTGTGTCAATAAGAGTCAACATGCAAAAGTTTATGTATCCAACTTAATTCAATGCTTTATGAGGGTCTGGGTTGAGTTAACAGAATAGAGAATACTAGACCAAAACTACAGAAAAATAGGCAAAAAATAACGATTAGTGAATAATGGGGGTGCTAAAACATTAAAAATACTAAGAGAATAACGGGCAAAATTTACAAAAGAACACTGTATGGAGAATAAAGAGCAAAATTTATAAAGAATACTGACTAGAGAAAAAGTGGCTTAAAGAATTAAAGGACCCCATCCAGATCCTCTTTCATAGATTTAATATAATAGAGAGTCACATTGAGAATCACAATCTTAACTCAGTGCATTGTATTTTAATGTAAATGCATATTTTTTGCAGAGTAAGCCAAAATTTACCACTAACATTCATGACTATTAATTATTCATATGAAACCAATGATGCATAAACATGTGTAATAAACAATTGATCAGTTCCAAACAATAAAGTCATTAACTTGCAAAATTATATTGATTTTAATATATAAATAAGAAATTGTAAACTATGTAATTAAATATTTTAATGTGAAAATGTAGACATTGTTCACAGTTCTTGTCATGGCATGTATTTAATAGATGAAAACTGAGATATCAGATTTAGATTTAATCTACTTGTTGAAAGTGTGTTTTTTAAAAAGGTTTCACAAGTCTAAAATTTGACAGGTCAATTAGGTATTGATAAGTTTATTGATTATAGAAACAGAATTCTTGCACCAGATCAAGGATATATAACTAACATCTTATACATGTCTTTGACTAGATATTTCATTTTTGAAAATTTTTAAAGTAATAATTGATTTTGTTATTTTGTAAAATTATGGGTACAAGTTGGTGATTTATTTATTGGCTGTATAACTAGGGAAAACAGAAGAATTGATTTATGCTTTAATCTGATGTAAAACAGTAGTAAATTTCATATCATTTTAATTGCTATAGCCTGTAAGCTTCATGATTTGTCAAATTGAGTACACAAGTATCAATAAAGGTCTGGAATAATTATCCCAGACATTTGCTTAACTTTAGAATATAGATATAATGCATGAATTGAGTAAACAGAAAGAAACAAGTAGAAAATTATGAACTTACTTGGTGAGAGGAGGGTCAAATTCTAAAGGACATGTACATAAAAGAGACATTGTAAAAGTATTTAAGCAGGAATTAGGACACACAATTAAAGAAGGTACACCAACATACAAAAATAAGGGTTGGGTATAGGTAGTGTCAAGTCTCACCAAAAGTTGATATGATATCAGATGTAATGGATATGTACAAATGTAGGTTTTTTCAACATGTTCAATGGGACATGTCATTGAATCATGTAAATTTCACTCTACATTAAATCTTGATTTGAGTTACTGCATTTGTTAGGAATCCAGAATAGTACTGGTTTGCTGAAGTATAAATTAAACTATCACGGTTATCTATTCATTTAGTATTTAGAAGCTTATCACCATTTTACAACTAAAATTAATGTTTGTCAATCAGACAAAATTTCAATGTTAAGCCTCCCCATATTCATTAACTTGGCAGTCCTCACTGCGCAACTGCATGTACAAATTAACAGGGTAAATGATAGAAACTGTGGGAATAAATAATGTCTTACTCTCCAGGGGATTATACAAAACTACACTATGAATAAAAGAGACATATAAAATTAAGTGAGACAGCTTTAACTCAACAATACAAGTTAACCAAAATAAAATTTATTTAGATCTATTTTGGTTGATGATGGCTGCCTGCTAATTGTAATCATGAATTTTGTATATTTCAGGTACAAAATCTTCTACAACAGATGCAAGACAAATTCCAGGGAATGTCAGACCAGATCATTAATAGAAATATCCTTTTTAATAGTTTACCCCATTCAAGATGGTCTTTAAAATTTTGTTGAAATCTCGAACTTTGACCACAAATTGGTAGGAGGAATCTTTCATGAACAAGATGAAAGGCCAATTCACCACAAACACCTTTTCTTTTGAATATAATTTTTTTGGCAAATTTATAGCAAATGTTTGCTATCCTCAACTAATATATAGTCTGAAACCATGGAAGAATTATATTCATTTTTACTTCCATGCTGAAACTAAGACCAGTGACATACATGACATAAAGGAGGGTCTTGATGGGGATCCTTCATTTCTGTATTCTTTAATGTTTTAGCTAATTTTTCTCTGTTCTTTTTATTTTTGGCCCATTATTCTCTATTCTTTATTATATTTCAGCTCCCTAGTATTCTCTTTTCTGTTTTTTTTTTGCCCTATTTTAATCTTTTTAATTTTTTTGGCTGTTTATTCTGCCTTTTTTTATCATTATTCTCTATTCTGTAAACCCCATCCAGACCCTCATAAGGTACATGAACATCAACTGAATTTTACTATATTCTTTTTAAAGTGCAACAATATGTAAGTTATTAAATTTGATAAAATTTTTCAATATTCATCAATTTGATAAAACTAAGTAAGTTTCATGACAAGACATATCCTAACATTGTTTGTGTTGACTATAAATCAATAATATTTAATATCAGGTGTGAAAGACCATTTATGGTCTGTTAATAACTTCTTAATAGATAAGAGATTTAACAACATTAAATACATTTATCATCTATCAATGATTCTTAATGTCAATCAAAACCGATAAACTGTGATAGACAACAACTCACAAAAGTTTTCAATTCCTCCAAGGTTTAAGCTATTATTATTGCAGTACATTACTAAATTCTTTAACAAGTAGTTTATAATTCCTATGACTTAATGTTCAAAACATTAAACTGATCAAGGAGGAATATAAATTGAGTTTTCCAATATACATGGAAATCCAATCCAGATTATTATGAGATAAAACAGGGAATCAATCAACTTCTGTTTCGGGTCAATGGTAGACCAAATTAAGCTTTAGTGAAGGAAAACTTTCTAGGGTTAATGTCTTACTACTTTGCTGATGAAAGCTTCGTTCTGTGATGTTAGTCATAAATATTCATCATTTGAAGACTGAAAACTTTCACTTATCAATCTCTCTTTGAACCAGGAACCCAATTCTTCGATTGCTGTCTGACTTCATGAAAAAGTTTTATTATTTAAACAATTACAATATACATTGTACATTAACTTATAATGAGGGACAAATATGGAGGGTTTCATTGGTTGTTACAATGGCCAAAAAGTTAACCATTACAATTATTTCTCTATTGAAATGTACATTTGTTGTATCATTCTGCACAAACAAGAAATTCTGGATTCATGTCTTCATTACTTTGAACATGGTCATATAATTTATCAGGCTTAATTGAGAGAAAAATATTTGTTTACATGTATTCAATTTATTAAACTATTTCTGTATTGAGATAATTTCCTTAACCATGCTTACTAGACGATATGGGAAGTCGGATAGATGACCTTGAAAAGAACATTGCTGATCTGATGACACAGGCAGGAGTTGATGATGGACGGGCATAACATTCCTTAGACCTCAGATGACGCATCTTGTGTGCCTTTTCGTGTCACAGTCATTATAAAATTAATTTAAAAAATCGCAGCTCATATTTTTCACAAATTTTATGACGGCTTCTTTGTGTGTTTTTTGTCTTGCCTCTGTAGATAGTGTACTATTTATTAGGTCGTCAGTGTTTTGTTGGACCAAGTTTTAAAGACTTTTTAGATGTGATGAATTTAGGACTATGCATATATCGAACAAAAAAGACAAAAGTATTACACATTCATGTATTTTAATATTTATTGGGTGTAAGAAGTTTTATTTTTTGAAACATTATATGTGATTGTGATTTTCTTTGTTAATCAAAGTTGTAAAAACACTGAAATAAATGTGATATTTGTAGAAAACATAGTTAGTTTTTTCCTTCCTTGTTTTGATGAAGGCAATCTAAGCCACTTGTTCATTAGATTTTCCAGTTTTGTTCTGTTTTTCTTTGCCATCACAAGCCATATCAAGTTTGCCCTTTTGGAATCTGAAGCATTTTGGGTAATGTTTTAAAAAGCATACACCAAAACGTTATGATTGGTTGAAAAGTCTTAAACAATGAAAATTCAACCAATGAAGTGATGTTGATTTCATTTTGGGTACAAACAATGATGATATTGCCCATAGTCCTTAAGATTCTAAAATGGAGAATTTTACACATTTCACATGCATATTCACATTGATCACAAAGTACATAAGTGTGAACTGTCAGAAATTCAAGCAGGAATTTTAAGTTTCTCTAAAGCTATTACATTTTAATTTTTTAACAGTACAAGCCTTTTGCAAATGACTGCCTCAGTGGTCTTGTAGTAGATTGTGAGCTTCTCCTCTAATCAGGCAGCATTAAGGGATAAGAGCAAAGACTGGTCGGTTTGGAGACAAAATAATGTTACCGGGTATGGTGACATGTCTTCCTGCAGACTGTAACCTTGTGAACTAGCTCGTTAAAAATCAGGCTCAGTGTGTCGGTCTAGTTGTCCCAAATATGCATTTGATAGGCACATGCTGTTAAAACAGCCATTCATCCATCCTTTTGCCTACATTAAGTATACATGTATCTTTATAAAAAATGTTGTTGATATAATGTAGGGGAGATAATTGAGTTGACTTGCTTCAATAAACTATTGATATTAGTGGGCAGAAGAATCCTTTTGTGAGTTCACTCACAGTTCATGAGATATTGAAGCAAATCTAAATCTTCAAAACATAACTACAGCATGAACCTAGATCATACTTGTTGGGTTGCTGTCTCTATGAAATTTACCCAGTATCTCTGTCATTGACACCAAGATCATGTTGGAATGGAAAGCTGACAGTTCATACACTACCAAGAACTTACATTGTTCTTGCACTTTTCTACCCTCTTGTAAATCAGTAATGAACGGCTACATGATAAAATTGTAATGTTGTACTTTTGGTAAATTCAGTACTGATTTTAAGCTCACTGGGCCCTTTTCTAATCACTTGGCGTCCGTCATAACTTTTACAAAAATCTTCTTCTTTGAAAATACTGATCCAAACCAAACTTGGCTACAATCATCATTAGGGTATCTAGTTTAAAAAATGTGTCAGATGACCCGCCTACCAACCAAGATGGCCGACATGGCTAAAAAAAGAATGTAGGGGTAAAATGTAAGTTTGGTCTATTACATGTATCTCGAATACCACTAAAAATAGAGAAAATCTGACAAGGCAAAAATGTTTGCAATGATGAGATCTACCTCTTTTCCATTTACTTCCAAACTGTCAGACTACTTTTTATGGGTGTTATTGCCCTTAAATGACAAATTTTACCAACTTTTTAAATTTTTGCCTATTATCTTGAAAATTATAATAGATTGAAAGAAACTTTATATGGCAAAGATAAATTCTGCAAATAAGTCAACATGGTTGAAATCGTCTGATGACCACTTATTGGAGTTATTGCCCTTTAATGACGATTTTTAATAATCTTTTGCGTTTTTGCCTAATGTCTACGAAGTATAATAGATAGATAGAAACTTAAATTTGCAAATATGATCAGCAAGACACGATCTACAAATAAGTCAAATAGTTGAAATCATCTGACGACCTCTTATTGGAGTTATTTGCCCATTAATGATGGTTCTGACCAATTTTTTAGCGTTTTTGCCTTATATCTAAAAAAATATAATAGATCGATAGAAACTTAAATAAGGAAAAATGATCAGCAAGACTAGATCAACAAAGAAGAGATTTTTGTCATGAATTCTATTCTAGTCTACACAGATGGAGAGTATCCATTTTTGAAGATGCACATAGACCTAGGTGAGCAACACAGGCTCTTTAGAGCCTCTAGTTTAAGTACTGTGACCGTACTGATTTTTTCAATACTGAAACGGTATGTGTTTATACATTAAATTTCAAGAGTCAACAGCTTCATAGGGTTGGTCTTCCAAGTTTTCATACTCTAGCGTTTTTTTTTTACTTGTACAAGCTTTTAATAGAAGACATCAAATTCAACCTATGAGCTTCTTATTGTCATCTTGCACAACAATAGTGCGATATGTAAACTATGTAAGGAGTGTATGGGGCAAGTTTATAAAAATGTCTGGTTTGAAAAAATAAAGATCTAGTGAATGTTGCAACTTACCTTTTGTTCACATACCTTTCTCACCAGCATTGAATGAGCTTTATGGTGTATATTTACAAACTTACTTAAAATCTTTAAGACACTGGATGTTGGCAATCCATGAAAACACTATGTGTTATACAAGAGGATAAAAGTTATGAAAATTTTTCATTAATCACCATGGCTTCCTGAGGAATGAAGTGATGCAAAACAAAAATCCACTCAAGTGGAAAGATAGTTCATGATAGGTAAAAGTGGCTTTATGTATAACTTTACAATGAACAAAACAAAATACGTAATTCAGCAGAAATTGAAAACATGAACAATGAATAATAAAAGAACAGAGTTCCAATGTCCTATGCATTGCACATATTTTATCTGTCAAAGGGCAATAACTAAAATAAATTGCTTCGCCGAGCGCAGCTGGATACGACCGCAGAGGTCCAACCCTGAACAGTTGGGGCAAAAATGGACACAATATTCGCGCTGGATACAGGTCTGAATTGTAATTAAATATTTGACACATAATCGGTTTCTGACACAGAATAACTGTAGTCAAAGAACTTAGAATTGGTTACATGTATATGATTTGAATTTATATTCAATTTTTTTTTGCTTTTGTGCAATACATTTTGCTGTGCTGTTGCGTATTGACCCCCCCCCCCCCCCCCCCACTTTTTTTTGCAAAAAAAATAATATTTGAAGAATTTTTCTTTTATTTTCTGAAATCTGAAATGAGAAAAAATTGACCCCCTCCCAAATTTTTTTTCACCTCCCCCCTCCCTTTCTCCCCCCCCCCCCAAAAAAATTCTTTCCCTCAAGATTTGGTCATAATCTCAATTCAAATTTCCAATGGAGTTTGCAACCATAATTACCCATTTAAATACATCATAAAAGTCTTAAAATAGAAAATAACATACATAATCATGGCTTTAATTAATATTCCTTAATAGTTACTTCTAAAAATAAATTGACAGCTAATCATCTCAAAACAATACATCATTTCTTTTTATATAATTTAAAAGCAGTGTAAGGGAGGTAATCGAAACTTTGTGTTTGGATTACCTCCCTTACACTGCTTTTAAATTGTCTTAAGTAATTGTCCATTAACCAGGAAACCCTTTTTTGCCTCTAATTCCTAAACGGTAAGAGCCATAACCCCCCAAAGCAAATCCTAACCATCCCTCTGTGGTATGGAAACTTGTGGTATAATTTCAGAGAGATCCATACACCGTTCCACAAGTTATTGTCTGGAAACTAGAAAAATGTAATGTAGGATTGAAAAGCACTCACAATGCAATTTTCCATATAATTTGTATTTCCATGGCTCATAACTATTTTAGAAACAGCTGATCAGCAATGATTATTGAACTAGTCTGAGACATTGCTGATATAAAGCTTTGATATAAGTTTGGTAAAAATCTGGCAAGAATTGCACACATGAGGGCATTTACAACTCAATTTTCAAAATAATAAATATTTAAAAGAGCATAAATCTTCTTTTTTTTTAATGTTGATCGCCACTGAATTCCATCTTGACCAAGATGTTGCTGCTATAAACCTCTGATTAAAGTTTCAATAAAATCTGATAAGAATTGTACATGCATGTGTGAGTGCTTGCAAAGCAATTTTCCAAGCGGCAAAACACTTTTGAAAATAGTTGATCTGCACTGATTTTCAAACTTGTCCAAGACATTGCTGATAAACAACAAGTTTGATAAAAATCTGGCAAGAATTGTACAGATGAGATCGATTACAAGATCAGACTGATGCCAATATTTTTATGTCCCCTGCAAGGCCTCATGCTGAGGATAAAAATATAGGATTGCAGTGGTCAATTATTGGTACATTTCAAGGTGATTCTGACTTGACTGAAGAATACAGATCCACAAATAAATTACGAATTTTTAGGGGTTGACCAACTTTCTCTGATAAGACTGGAGCTCAAATATCCCTCCCCCCCCCCCCCCCCCCCCAAAAAAAAAAAAACAACAGGTTTAATCAAAAGTTTCATGAAGGACCTCAGATCGGGAACCTAGAGCTACCACAATTCTGTTTGAAAATATCAGGTGGGAAATTTTATAAAGTATCAAAAAAATAACCAGACGTGTCAGGCATATAAACTCGTCCAAACAGGAAATTAGTAGACCATGTGCACTTAACGCTTATAGCTTAAATTTTAAATTAAACAAGAATGTGTCCATAGTACACGGATGCCCCACTTGCACTATCATTTTCTATGTTCAGTGGACCGTGAAATTGGGGTCAAAACTCTAATTTGGCATTAAAATTAGAAAGATCATATCATAGGGAACATGTGTACTAAGTTTCAAGTTGATTGGACTTCAGTTTCATCAAAAACTACCTTTACCAAAAACTTTAACCTGAAGCAGGACAGACGGACAAAAGAGCGCACAGACTGAAAAACATAATGCCTCTCTACTATCGTAGGTGGGGGCATAAAAAAATGACAAAAGTACTATGGCTGCATAAGCCAAGTGGCAGGCTTTTTAAATATGTAGGAGAAACCTTTTTTTCATGGTCAGCATTTTTTATGATGATGATGGACGGTGAAGTCTGCTGACAATTTGTCAAATGAATGAGAGCCAAAAATTTGACCGTATTTCAGACTAGCTGCTTCTGCAACCATTATCAAATGACGTAGAAAAATAATAAATACATGATCCACAAAACTCAGATTGGTAAAGATCTAATTAATGGCTCAAACTATAGTCTAAAATAAATTTATCCCAAAGTTTCAGTCTGTTTCTAGGTACTGTTAATAGGGGTCTTTCTTCGTCCCATTGGGCATTATCAAGCTCAAATTTTGACCAATTTCAGTCAATTATATGCTGGTATGAATTTGACCTTTGACGAAGCTTCCTTGAAATCAATATGGGTCTTCCTCATCTAATCAAGCAATAAAAATATATGTATGGTTAAAAAGACACATCTGGAAACAAAGAAATGCCTAAATTTCAATCAATCAATAGCTGCTGCTTTCTTGACCAATTGACCCCAAAATCTATAGATTTCATCTATAAAACCATAGGGCATTACCAAACCAGTTTGGTAAAAGTTAGAGATGCTTCAAATGACATCCAGAAATTAGAATTTTGCCCAAATATCAGTCTTGCAATTGCAGCAGTGACCCAAAAACCAATAGGGGTCATGTTATACTAAAAAGAAATTTTCAAACTTACTGGTAATTTGGATGTATCGTTAAAAAATATCCAGAAACCAAAATATTGGTCAAGTTGCTGTCTGACTATTGTAGTTGTGACCTCAAATCTCAAATAAGAAGGGATCTTCTTCACCCAATGGGGCAAGTTTACTAAAGGTTGGTAATAAACTTTAAAAGATATCATCCAGAGACCAAATTTTTCTCCAATTTAAGTCTATCAATAACTGCTTGTTGCCTTGACCTTTTACCTAAAAATTTATAGAATTTTTTAATCCCATGGGGTATTATCAAACTAAGTTTGGTAAAGACATTATTTATTGGTAATCAAGGATGCACACACTGAAATGTCTCGCCAGATTTATACTTATCATGATTGAATCTATGTTGACAATCTGTAATATGAAGGTTTTATTACCAGTATCACATACTTTGACCAATTTCAGTCAATTATATGCTGGTATGAATTTGACCTTTGACGAAGCTTCCTTGAAATCAATATGGGTCTTCCTCATCTAATCAAGCAATAAAAATATATGTATGGTTAAAAAGACACATCTGGAAACAAAAAAATGCCTAAATTTCAATCAATCAATAGCTGCTGCTTTCTTGACCAATTGACCCCAAAATCTATAGATTTCATCTATAAAACCATAGGGCATTACCAAACCAGTTTGGTAAAAGTTAGAGATGCTTCAAATGACATCCAGAAATTAGAATTTTGCCCAAATATCAGTCTTGCAATTGCAGCAGTGACCCAAAAACCAATAGGGGTCATGTTATACTAAAAAGAAATTTTCAAACTAACTGATAATTTGGATGTATCGTTAAAAAATATCCAGAAACCAAAATATTGGTCAAGTTGCTGTCTGATTATTGTAGTTGTGACCTCAAATCTCAAATAAGTAGGGATCTTCTTCACCCAATGGGGCAAGTTTACTAAAGGTTGGTAATAAACTTTAAAAGATATCATCCAGAGACCAAATTTTTCTCCAATTTAAGTCTATCAATAACTGCTAGTTGCCTTGACCTTTTACCTAAAAATTTATAGAATTTTTTAATCCCATGGGGTATTATCAAACTAAGTTTGGTAAAGACATTATTTATTGGTAATCAAGGATGCACACACTGAAATGTCTCGCCAGATTTATACTTATCATGATTGAATCTATGTTGACAGTCTGTAATATGAAGGTTTTATTACCAGTATCACATACACTTTAATATAAACATTGCCAATAATCCTTGAATATGAGGTCAATGTCAGATGAACTATGCCAGATAGACAAGTACACTTTACAATCATTCAAAACACCAAATATAATTCCACTATTGCTTATAGTATCTGAGAAATAGACAAACAACAAAAACTAATCTTTGTCAAATGAACCTTGAAAAAGAGTTCAAGGTCAGATGGGACCTGTCAGTCTATCATGTACTCCTTACAATCATTCCATAAACCAAATATAGTTGACCTATTGCTTATAGTATCTAAGATACAGACTTGACCACAAAAACTTAACCTTAAACACTGATCCATAAATTGAGGTCGAGGTCAAGTGAACCCTGTCTGACGGACATGTAGACCTTGCAAAAAACCCATATACCAAATAAAGTTATCCTATTACTCATAATAAGAGAGAAATTTACTTGACCTTAAAAACAATAATTTGTTTTCAAGCAGTCGCTGAATCGTGAAAATGAAGTCAAGGACAATGGACTTATTACTGACTAAAAACAACATAACATAAGGTATCTGCATACAAGGTATGAAGCATCCAGGTCTTCTACCCACTGAAATATAAATAGTTTAAGCATAAGCCACCAGATTGTCATCCTTATGTCGCGCATTATGCGACTTCCTTCCCAGGCGAGACAAAAATCATTCTACAGAAATGGATAGGTTGAATATGTTGACCTGCTAAAGCTAAGATGGCACTCATCATTTTATAAGCCAAGATAGACTACATTGTAGCTTGCTTTAGTACCACAATTGTTGTGACTAGGTTAACTGGTTGAAATATCTTGAATAATTTCCTGAACCACTTTTGCACAGAAGCTTGCAATTAATAAAACTAAACTATTATAACTGCTTTTAATGTCTGTTGTTACAAAATATCCTGTAGTAGCTGAACATGAAATTTGTTTGTGTCTTTTTCTATCACAGATGAGCAATGAACTAGATCCCACTTGTCAAGTTGTTATCTCTACAGTGAATATTTCCCTTTAGGCAAACTCCTCAATCTGAAAATAAAAGTAAACTCATCAAATTGTACCAATGTTTAAAATTCTATCCCTGTTTGAAAAAAATCAAATAATTTCTTGCAAGTCAGTTTGTTTTTCGACTTATGAATTTGAATGTCCCTTTGGTATCTTTTGCCTCTCTTTTGGAGACAACCATCTTTGCTTGCCAATGATTACGATCTGATCCCCTCCTCTTCACCCTTGACAGATTAAGTCAGTATCTGTGCATACAGCGTAGTGCCATCTAGCAACGGATAGAAGTCATGCCCACTCCGACTATATCATAATTGACCAATGACAGCACTTGTGCTCTTTATTTCCGAGGTGTAAAAAATGACTGTATCCAGTGTTTACAAATTTCGTAAAGCAGAAACAGCATATATAAGTTGATATTCCAATATCTACATGAGGCACATATCCAAAACCTTCAATTTGTTAAGAACTTCAAACGTGTCACTAAATATAGCCTTATGTCTTGGGAGTAAAGACGCGTTGCACAATCTGCAAATTGTTTATTTACATTTTCTATATTTACACATGACTATCATAAAGGCCTTTTTGATTGGATGTAGCTAGTTACAACTGCATCCAATGGAAATCAATACCTAATGGATCACAAATTCTGACTTAATCTGCCAAGTTTCTTCTGTCCCCTATGTTCAAAAGTTAAACTTAAAATGGTTTATTTTAAATAATAATGTCAATCTTTTTAGTGATGAATATTTGATGAACTTAGAACTGATTTTTCTCAAGACAACTTAAGACATAGACTTCATGGTTTGTACTCTTTAATTCGTTTGTGAGTGTAATCTTATTACCTTTGAAGTATTCTCCTTCCTGAAGTACAGTTTTGTTTTAAAAATTACATTATGTATTATGTTGATTACCAAGAAGAAAAACAAGATTATTGAAATATTATCTCCCTTGCTTTTCTCTTTATAAAAAAAAAAAATGAGATTTTCAAAATTTGTTTGTTTTTTTGATTATTTTATTCATTGGACAATAAACTGGAAAAAAATGATACAGTTGAAAAAGTTAAAAGATGTTATCAGATAGGTTGGAGTGAAATTTTGGATGTGCTGCCATACTTTGACCTATAATGGTTTACTTTTACAAATTGTGATTTGGATGGAGAGTTTTCGCATAAGCACTAATACCACATCTTCTTATATCTATGTACAACCTAAGAAGCCTTTTTTTAGAGAAGATGTTAAATAATATAACAAATGAATACTGCCAATTTTTTATTATAATATTATTTAACATTTTAAGGTAATTTATCATCTTTTCCTAAAAGCATAGCATAAGCTAGAATAAAATAAAAAATAATAAAATGCTCCGCAAGGTGCAGCTTGATACGACTGCCGAGGTTGAACCCTGAACAGTTGGGGCAAGTATGAACACAACATTCAAGCTTAATACAGATCAGAATTTGGATTGTGATTAATTATTTGACTTAGCATAGGTTTTTGACGCAGAATGAATGTCGTCTAAGAACTTTTAAAATTTGAAATTGGACATTTACCTATTATGGTCCAATATACAAAATCTAAATACAAGGTTAGATTCAGCATATGATAGAAACCCAAGTATTCAATTTTTGTTGAATTCATACAAACTTTAAATTTGGACCATTTGGACCTCAATGTGGACCATTTTGATAATGGGGCACAAAATCCAAAATCTAAATACACAGTTAAATTCAGCATATCAAAGAACCCCATAAATGAAATTTTTGTTGTAATCAAACAAATTTTAATTTTGGACCCCAATTGGAACAACTTGAAAACTGGGACCAAAATCAAAAATCTAACACAGTTAGATTCAGCATATAAAACAACTCCAAGAAAATCAGACTTTGAATTAAACCACTATTGAAATTGTTTAAGAAATAAGCAATTTATACAAAGTATTAGAAAAGAATTGTTTTGGCCCTAAATTCTAAACGGTTAGGAACATAACCCCCAAAATCAATCCCAACCTTCCTTTTTTAGTATAGAATCTTGTGGTACAATTTCATAAAGATCCATACACTTATTCTCAGTTATTGTCTGGAAACCAAATGTGTTCGGAAAACAATGTCGACAATGTTGCTGAAGACAACGTCACCATACCATTATACGGCCACATAAATTTTGCAGTCATTTAAAAAATGACAGCCATTCACATTACAATACAAATGGTTGATTCCTTACTTGTGTAATAATTCCTTATCTGTAGGTAGATCTTCTTCACAGCTGCTCTCCTCTGTATCATCACTGTCAGAATATCTCTTTTTCTTTTTTTTATCTTTCTTCTTGTGTTTTGACTTTTTACTTTTAGACTATAAATAAACATACAGTAATTGGAGATGGTATTTTCTATACATAACACATGTATAAATAAAATAACAATATCCCCAAAGAAAATTATTTAAATACTATCTGTGAGTTCACAGAAAGAGTGGAGAGGTTGGAATGCATCATAGGTTCTCAGATTTATACTTACAGATTGGAAAACATTTGCAAAATGGTTTCAGAGAAGATATAGTTGAAAGTAATTTCCCATAAAAAAAATAAGTAAAACTATGGGAAAAAATAAGTAAAACCAAGATGTTTTTTGGCAGTAAGTCATTTATGTATATTAACGTCATACAATGAAAAATTCAAAAAGTAATCATCATGATTAGCCATAGGACAAATTCATCAACAATTGGTTTAAACATGGTCTGTAAATTATCAATATTGATTTTCTTCCCTCCATTTCTGTTTATAATTAATAACAATAGCCATGTTAGTTACATGTAGATGACAGGTACCACTCATCAAAATTTGAAACAGGACCATTCTATAATCATCTCACCAACATGGCTATGTATTTGCACTGAAAGTAACTGATATAGATATTTACGATTACTTTTAATATATAGTAATGGTACACATCTGGTCATACACGTTTCTGAATAGGAATGTCCAATGGATAATTTAGATCAAATTTGGTTCAAATATCATGTAATATGCCAAATTGTTTCAAATAACTTTTTTTTAAGTTTAGGAAGGAAGGAGAGCCTTGTTGTGATAACAGCCCCAGACAGTGACTTGTCCTTTGAGTCAAGTAAGCCAAAAAATTCTGATGTCAAGAAATGCATTTTAAATTACCTTTTTCTCTTTTTTATGTTTAGATTTGGATCGTTTATGCTTTCTGTGGTCATTTTTATCCCCTGTGTGTTTACTTCTATCAGGCAGTAGGGATGGGTCAACAAAATCTCCTGTACCATGCTTTCTTTGACCTGTTGGTGCTAAATAATCGGCACTGCTTACAAAACTGGTAGATACAGGAATACTGGTAGACGCAGCTGAAATATAACATTAAATTCCTTGAATTTTATGAAACAGGACTTTGATTCATAACTTGTGTATATTTTTCATTTATTTGTTCACTAATTTTCATGCAACTAATGTCAGTTCAATTTGAATATTACCTTAAACTTCAACATTTGTCAGGTGTTGGAATAAATATTCCATCTAGCATGTCTAGTAAAAACAACTTGTCCAGAAGTCTTTACTAACATTTTTTAACAGTACATACCAATGTTGCTGTATATCATATTTGGTTTTCATTTATTGTTTTGTACATCAATAAGGTTGTTAGTTTTTGTGTGTGAATTGTTTTACATTTGTCATTTTGGAGCCTTCTATAGCATGCTATGCGGTATGGGTTTTGCTCATTGCTGAGTGACCTATAGTTGTTAGCTTCTACATCATTTGGTCTGCTAGAGAGTTGTGCCTTTGGAAATCTTACATCTTCTTATTTTTATACAAAATATTAAAATATTAAAACATTTGAGTTCTGGTTTCAACATTTAGAACAGGGACTAAACTTAACTGTTTTCCTCCAGGGGCCAGCTGGGCCCCTATAATATTTTTTTCAGGGGCCCAGTTGAAATTTTAGGGGCCCAACCAATTTTTATACTTAATAAAATAAAACTGAAATGTACTTTCCATATACTAATATAATAAAGCCTTATTATAATTAATTTGTACTTGATCTGAGTTTTGTGGTAATAAGCATTGTTTATAAGTTTCATAACAATTAGTTGGGGCAAACTTAAGTTAGAGATCAGAAACGAAAAATTCAGCAATTTTTCCATTTGTAAAGATGCATAACTCTAGAATGGTAAAAGTGACACCACCAAAATTCGAACTTGATCTGTGTTTTGTGGTAATTAGCACTTTGCATAAGTTTCATTTCATTTGGTTGAGGCAAACTAAAGTTAGAGAATGGAAACAAAAATTCAGCAATTTTTCCGTTTGAAAAGGGGCATAACTTTAGAACAGTAAAAGTGACACCACCAAAATTCAAACTTGATCTGTGTTCTGTAGTAATAAGCATTGTGTATAAGTTTCATAACATTTGGTTGAAAGAAACTAAAGTTAGAGAACGGAAACGACAAATTCAGCAATTTTTCCAATTGTAAAGGGGCATAACTCTAGAACAGTAAAAGTGACACCACAAAAATTCAAACTTGATCTGTGTTTTGTTGTGATAAGCATTGTGTAGAAGTTTCATGACATTTGGTTGAGGCAAACTAAAGTTAGAGAACAGAAACCAATTTTGGGACGTACGGACGTACGTACAGACTGACAAGGGTAAAACTTAATGCCCCCTCCGCAACGGCGGGGGCATAAAAATCACTGAAAAAATACCCTGGGATTGATTGATTGGTGCTTGATATCCAGTGGCAAATATTACATGCATATACAGGACAATAACATGTTATTGTCAAATGAATGTACCTTGCTTTGTATAGTTCAAACACATTACATGCTCACAATGTCCATTAGATGATATGTAACTTTTCCTCAACACCTTATGCTGACTCTGAAACTACTAATCTTTGCTCCGACACCTTAATACTGGGGAAAGCACGAAAGCCAATTCTTACGTCTTTTAAATAGTTGCCGGAGATTATCCATACTTGAGACAAGATCCCTAAGAACAAGACCACCCACTAGGTTCAATACCAAGGAAAGACACAGCCATAATGACATATATCAAGCATACAGTTATCTTATTAAGGTACATTAACTGTATATCGCCATCTTGGATTGTAAAATAGCAGTTCACAATAGGTCTAGTTCTTTGCTTAAATCTACAAATGTTGAGGCAGATAGGCAATTAATGGGTTATAAATAAGATGTGGTATGAGTGCCAATGAGACAACTATCCATCCAAGTCACAACGGGTAAAAAGTAAACAATTATAGGTCAAAGTACAGCCTTCAACATGAAGCCTTGCCTCACACCGAACAGCAAGCTATAAAGACTAGTGTAAAACAATTCAAACAGGAAAACCAACAGTCTAATCTATATAAAACAAGAATGTGTCCATAGTACACGGATGCCCCACTCGCACTATCATTTTCTATGTTCAGTGGACCGTGAAATTGGGGTCAAAACTCTAATTTGGCATTAAAATTAGAAAGATCATATCATAGGGAACGTATACTAAGTTTCAAGTTGATTGGACTTCAACTTCATCAAAAACTACCTTGACCAAAAACTTTAACCTGAAGCGGGACAGTATCATTTTCTATGTTCAGTGGACCGTGAAATTGGTGTCAAAACTCTAATTTGGCATTAAAATTAGAATGATCATATCATAGGGAACATGTGTACTAAGTTTCAAGTTGATTGGACTTCAACTTCATCAAAAACTACCTTGACCAAAAACTTTAACCTGAAGCGGGACAGACAGACGAACAGACGGAGGGACAGACGAATGGACGGACGGACGAACGAATGGACACACAGACCAAAAAACATAATGCCCTTCTACTATGGTAGGTGGGGCATAAAAAGAGAAATGAGAAACACTTTTGAACCACACCAACGAACAATAAAATGCTCCACTGGGGCGCAGCTTGATACGACCGCAGAGGTCAAACCCTGAACAGTTGGGGCAAGTATGGACACAACATTCAAGCTTGATACAGCACTGAATTTGGATTGTAATTAAATATTTGACACAGCATAGGTTTCTCACACAGAATGAAAGTGGTCTAAGAACTTAAAATTTTTTAATTTACCTATTCAAACCATATCATTATTATTTGCTTTTATATATAAATCAGAAATAACCAATTTAAAATGGAAAATTTTAAAGAAAATAAAGGAAAAAAAAATCCCCCCCAATTTTTTGAACCCCCTTATGATTCATCACCCCCAAACTCAATCCCAGCTTTCCCTTTGTGGTATGGTACCTTGCAGTACAATTTCAGAGAGATCCATACACTTGAACACAAGTTATTGTCTGGAAACTAGAAAAATGCTTGTTTTTTGGCTCCTTTTTGGCCCCAAATTCCTAAACGTTTAGGGCAATTACCCCCAAACTCAAACCCAGCTTTCCCTTTGTGATATGGAACCTTGCAGTACAATTTCATAAAGATCCATACACTTACACACAAGTTATTGTCCTGAAACTAGAAAAATGCCTGCTTTTTTGCCCTTTTATGGCCCCTAATTACTAAAATTTTGAGGGAATTACCCCCAAAATCAATCCCAGCCTTCCCTTTGTGGTAAGGTACCTTGCAGTACAATTTCAGAGAGATCCATACATTTGAACACAAGTTATTGTCTGGAAACTAGAAAAATGCTTATTTTTGTCCCCTTTTTGTCCCCTTATTCCTAAACTTTTTGGGCAATTACCCCCAAACTCAATTCCAGCTTTCCCTTTGTGATATGGAACCTTGTAGTACAATTTCATAAAGATCCATACACTTACACACAAGTTATTGTCATAAACTAGAAAAATGCATGTTTTTTGCCCCTTTTGGCCCCTAATTCCTAAAATTTGGAGGCAATTACCCCCAAAATCAATCCCAGCATTCCCTTTGTGATATGGAACCTTGTGATACAATGTCAGAGAGATCCATACACTTACACACAAGTTATTGTCATGAAACTAGAAAAATGCTTGTTTTTTGCCCCTTTTTTGTCCCTAATTCCTAAAATTTGGAGGCAATTATCCCCAAAATCAATCCCAGCATTCCCTTTGTGATATGGAACCTTGTGGTACAATGTCAGAGAGATCCATACACTTACACACAAGTTATGTCTGGAAGTTACAAAAATGCTTATTTTCGAAAACTAATGTGTCTTCAGACGACGATGACGACGACGCCAACGTCATACCAATATACGACCACAAAAATTTTTTTGCGCTCGTATAACAACCACTGAACAACAGGCTCCTGACTTAGAACAGGTGCTTTTAATTGGAATGAAGAAAAGTGATTTATTGCATTAATCAGACTGATTTATCAAATACCAAATATTTGAGTTTGTTCGAATCAAATTGACAACTTAACCATTTAAGGGGAGATAACTCAAATAGTAAAATTTTTATTAAGTAATGATATAGAAATTTTCAATTTTCAATTTTTACAAGAAAACAAGGTTGTTGACAAGATTTTTTTTTTTTACAGCATATTTTAAACCTATCTTCTCATATTTTGTTTTAAAATTCTATCTCATAGATTTCTTTTTATTCACAAAAAAGTGTTTTTTTATGAACAATCTATACCAATTTGGGCAGCTTTGCACGACTTATAGCTTGAAAAATAGCACGATGACCCATACTTTCAATTATATTTTTGAAAAAAGTGTGGAAAAATCTACACTTTGGCAAAGTATAAGAAAATTATATCTGAGGAAATATATACCAATGATCTACCTTAAACACTGAATGCAAATAAATTTTATTGGACACAAACCAGCATGAAGAAAGAGAAAAAATATTAGTCCAATAAAAAATCAGAAGTTGAAATAGAATAGACAACACTATGGCCAAATGAAAACTATGAAAAGAAAAGAAAAAATAAAAGAAGAATGTGTCTGTGGACACGATTCCCCCTGCTCAAACTTTGCAATTTTCCAAGTTAAAAAAGGGCATAACTCTAGAATGGTAAATGACTTACTGCCCAAATTCGAACTCTAACTGCTAGTTCTTGTTCTTAGCATTGTTTCATAAAATTTGGATGAGGAAAACTTAAGTTAGAGTGCGGAAACGAAAATGGGATGGACGGACGGATGTTAGGACAGATGGAAGGTCAAGGGTAACACTTAATACCCCCATTGCCTACAGCAGGGACATAAAGCCGCCCCAAAAACACTACACAGAAAATTTAAGAGAGCAACAAAAACCTCACCAAAAACCAGGGTGAACTCATCAAAACAACTAACAGTTGAAACTATAAACTATAAATTACATTGTCTCATACAATTGTAAAGATCGTCTTCCTGTGTCTCAAACTTCTAATTTTACAAATATATAACATATCTATTAAACAGTTGCATTAAAATGCGGATAACAGTGTTCTCGTGGAAGAGGCCCCTCACATAAGTGGCAATAAACTCAACTTGGATGAAGAGAGAAAAAAAAGAAGCTGTTACTAGATTTAAATTTGCCCTTTCGAAAGCTTTACAGGAATATCATCTATCCCAATATCCTGTTTTTCCAATTGCTGCACTGTCATTTCCATAATAGACATCATGAGGTTTTCAGAACAGTCAATTCAGTTAAATTTTCTATACAACTGTGTTGGAAAACTTCATGTCTCTTTTCAAAATCTTTACTTTCCCTATGAACTCACCAGATGAAGATGGTGGTAAAGGACCATAACTAAATGGTTCCTCTGGCACTTTGGGCGAAAGTCTATCTTGTAAGGTTTCAAAAACAACTGGACCTCCTGGTAAATATTCTGGACCATCTGAGGTTTCTTTGGGTTTAATTTCCATATCTGAAAAATATTATTACTACTAAAACTTCTTGTCTTATCGTGTAGAACTTAAAAATAGGAATGCATTCTCAACAATAAAATTTGCATGCTTTGTCCACTCAATAAAACAGAATATTTTAAAGGGAAGTATTTTTCTAATCTTTTTGTGAATATTCATAGCAATTTCTGTTGAATTACAAAAATTTAACAGAAATGAATATGATTATCACATTTTTGATAATAAAAATTATGTAATTAAATTTTCGGAATAAATAGATATGTAAACTTAACAGGGAGCTAACAAGTAAATAAGATTGCCCTAACACTTTTAAAAGTAGGGGAAAACTATGTACAATGTATAATCTCATTTTGATATAGTAACAGATCATGCTTGACATTGACCTTTTTATGATACCAGCTCACTGAAGAAGAATCTACAGCAAGCAAAATAGTTTAACCCTGCCACATTCTGTATTTGCCTGTCCCAAGTCAAAAGCCTGTAATTCAGTGGTTGTTGTTTGTTGTTGTATATCATATCTATTTTTCATTTATTATTTTATACATTAATCAGGCAGATAGTTTTCTAGTTTGAATTGTTTTACATTTTTCATTTCGGGGCCTTTTATAGCAGACTATGTGGTATGGGTTTTGCTCATTGTCGAAGGCCGTACGGTGACCTATAGTTGTTAATTTCTATGTCACTTGGTCTCTTGTGGAGAGTTGTCTCATTGGCAATCATACCACATCTTCTTATTTTTATAATGTAACCTCACTCAAGATAATCATTTCAAATTTTTCAAAATAAAATATACTTTTAGCTTCAATATTACTGAAAACAGTGTTTTCGATGATAATATTTTATACCCTGTTTTGAGATTATAGAAGTTTTAAGAGTCTCATCTGGTGTTTTATCTTCTAACTCCTCATTCTCAGAATCCTCAGAATCTGTGTTTCCAAATATAGCAGAAAATAAATCCAATGATGGTTTCCCTTCATCTGTTTTCTAAAAAACAAACAAATAAGTTTAATTTCTGTAAATTTATTTACATATTTACTTTATACAAAGAATTACAATAAAATTTCACAGAGTAGTAATGCTTTACAAAATAAAGTTTCAGAGTAAACATTTTCTTAACTATTTACCGGTATGTCAAAATTATCTCCCCTGTATAAATCTAAAATTTTGACCATATGATCATATATATAACAACATAATGATTGTGTGTTAGTGTTGTTTGTTATTACTTTTATTACGGTTATACAATTTATAAAATACTACAGAATAGAAGGAGACATCACAAGCATATATATATTAAAACTTGACTACCCCAAAGGTCAGTGTTTATAACACCCCTTAAGTGCTCTTTCCCTACATATATCCTAAATAACTTTTTTTTTAATGTTTAAAACCTACATTAATTGGTCTTAAGTTTAAGCTGCATATTTAGAAGAACACTATTAAAGTTTTATATACAAACCCTCCTAGTTTACATATTTTAATGTTTTTTTGGGGAAAAAGGGGGTGGGTGAGGTGTGTACAGTGAAGCTAGTTAGTCTATCCCATACTATTTGTTTTATTTACATAATAAAAGTTTTCTACTGACAATAAGTACCTCTCCTTCAGCAACGGCCTGTTTTTCATCATTTCCCTGATCTGGTTTGTCAATTTGAGCATCTTTGTGTAAACCTTCAAATTTGTCTTTTGTTTCTTCCACAAGATGACTAAAGATAGATTTAGGCTTTTCCGATGTCCTTTCATTTTTACTTGCTGGTTGTGTTTGCTGCTTTGGTTTTTCTGGCGCAGAAAGATGACTAAATATAGATACAGGCTTCGAAAAAATTGATTTGTCCTGTGAATTGGAAGTTTTATCTTGTGAGCTTGCAGATTCTATTTTATCATTTATAGATGATGAAGATGTCTGATTATCATTATCTCTGCTACCTTTAAAATGAGAAAATGAGTAAATATAACCTGCAGCAATCATACCATCTATATATTTATATATTGACAAGAAATTTTTTTAATTTATTTAAGTATTTAAATGATTGATTGATTGTTGGCTGCTTAAAGTCCAGTGGCAAATATTTCATGCATGTTCAGGAGAAAACAAATTAACAATAAATACAATAGGAAGGTCCTGAAATAGACGCCATCAAGGATTAAGGTCGGGAAAGTTTGGTGTATTTGAAGAATATTTCATACAAATTAATGAGGACTTAAGCATAACCCCAGTTACAAAATATATCATTGAATATTTTTAAGAACCAGTAACCCAATTGAAGAAAAATGGTCCCCATTTAAGATTTTCTGATTATTGATCACATTCAACATTTTGACTAGTGGAAACCATTACACAAATTTGAAGAGTATCTGATAAAAAATGAATTCATATGGGATATTTTTAGGAGTCCCTTTGTTCAGTACTGAACTCATTTGAGGTATTGTTGGGTTGATACCTTCATACAAATTTAATCGGAATAGATAATGAAGAGGCTATACTGGCCAGAACTAAGTGACGATGGATAGATAGGTCAACAAGCATTCTGAAAGTATTGCATGGCAATACATAGTCCCCTACCGGTTAAAAATTCCATGCACTGGAACAAAATGCTAACTTGATCTATAACTTGTCATGGTGTAAACAATATAACAAAAATCAAGTCAATATCTTCAAGCATGACGAAAAAAAGTGTGGAAAACTGATTATTAAGTGAATTTTCTAAGTCCAAGGACCATAGCTCTGCACAAAATCATCAGACCGGAACAAAATTCTAACTCGATCTGTAACTTGTCATGATTAAACTATATACCAATTATCAAATCAATATCTTCAAGCATGACAAAAAAAGTGCAGAAAACAGATTATTTGAGTGAATTTTCTAAGTCCAAGGACCATAACTCTGCACAAAATTATCAGACCGGAACAAAATTGGAACTTGTTCTGTAACTTGTCATTATTAAACAATACACCAAATATCAAATCAATATCTTCAAGCACGAAGAAAAAAAGTGTGGAAAACTGATTTGCCAGACTGACAGATGGACAGATGGACGAAGTGCAAACCTAAAGTCCCCTTCGACTTCGTCAGTAGGAGACTAAAAACATAATACCCTCATCCACGTCGTTGTGTTGGATGGAAAGGCCAAAAACATTATACATACCACAACTTCACTGTGTTGGTAGGACAGGTTAAAACCATTATACCTACTGCAACTTCATTGTGTGGGGTATTAGAAATTTAGAACTTAGACAAATGTGAAAGAAGTCAAAATCTCATGAAAAAAAATCCAATTAAAATCATCAAAATCAAAGCTATCTGCTATATTTCTCAGAGATAGATACATTTCCAGCAAACTTGAATTGCTTTTCTAAAAATACAAAAGTACAATGGTATACCATAATATAATACTTCTGTTAGATTGAGAAAAAAAATCCACTTTTTTCACTTACCAGAGTTTTCAGGTTCACTCATTTCATCTGGCTGGAATGTAAGGAAGTTGAACACAGAGAATTTATCTTTCTTTACTGTAGGTAAACCAACTATACCAGACCTGAACAAATGTTACAATCAATAAGGCAATTAATTTTATTACAACATTTTTTTAAATAATTGGTTACTCAGAGAAAAAAATCTATCTATTTTGGTTTAAACCCTTAAACCACCTATAATTGAAAACTGAATATCTAAACAATTTAGAAGAAAGAGGAGAGTTATAGACTTATAAAAACGGCTTGAAATTGAAATGGATGGATTTGAATGCAACACCATACCAAAATATTAATGGTCTATCATAAGTAGTTTTTCATTCACACATTTAAATAGAAAAGTTAACAGTTGAAACTGTATACATTGTAAAATCCAGTAGCATGATTCAAGTAGTGGAGCCTCATACTCTGCATAAAACTGGGATGCATGGATGATAAATCATGAGTCAATCTTTACAAACATAACAAAATTAAATAAAAGAACAGAGTTCAAATGTCCCCTGCATTGAACATATTTTATCTATCCAGGGGCAATAACTAAAAAAAAAACACTTTTTTTTGTTGTTCTTTAATACAATTTATAAATAAAAAGTGTGCGCAGGGAAAAAAAAGTTTTTTTTATTGTATACTAAATATTTCAAACAGACCTTCAAGGGCATTACTTATAGTATACTATAAGTTTTAGAAAAAATTGTACTCGTGAGAGAGCTAATGAGGCCATTTTCCATAAATTTAATATTTCCAAGTGGCATAACTCTTTTAAAAAAAATTCGATCGTCCACCATTATAGAACTTGTCAGAGATATTGCTGATATTAACCTATTGTATAAGTTTTAAAAAAATCTGGCAAGAATTGTACCTGTGAGTGTACTAAAGAGGCCATTTTCCATAAATTTAATATTTCCAAGTGGCATAACTCTTTTAAACAAGAGTGCACACACTGAAATGTCTCGCCTGTTTTACTGACCATTGATTTTATGTTGAAAGTCTTAAAGATAAAGGTTTCACTACAAGTATCATATAAACTTAACATTCTTAAAGATCCATGACAATGAGGTCAAGGTCAGATAAAAGCTGTCACACAGACATGTACACCTTCCAATTATTCCATACACCAAATATAGTTGACCAATTACTTATGGTAACAAGAAATGATTGTAACAGGATGCTGTTATGAAGTCTCCCAAACGAAGCTCCCATAATTCGTAATTCCCAGGGTCGCCTGACATTGGGCAACGTCCAGTGAAAATTGGTTTGGTCCAGTAAGTTTATATGCATTAGTGATGCCTGGGTACTAACCTTGTATATCATTCAAATCATCTTGGCATGACAAACCAGAATATATATGGTTTAGGGGTGGGGATCTCAACCATTTACAAGATACTAGAACATTGGGGGTGGGGAGGAACCCCTGGGGACTGGCCCTATACGTCATTCAAATGTTCATTACATGACGAACAGGAATATATATGGTTTAGGGGTGGGGATCTCAAACATTTACAAGATATTAGAACATTGGGGGTGGGGGGAACCCCTGGGCGACTGACCGTATACGTCATTCAAATGTTCGATACATGACAAATAGGAATATATATGGTTTAGGGGTGGGGATCTCAACCATTTACAAGATATTAGAACTTTCTCAAATAGCAGGGGGTCGGGATGACCCATGGGGACTAACCCTGTTTATCATTCAAACCATCTTCGCATGACAAACCAGAATATATATGGTTTAAGGGTGGGGATCTTGACCACTTAGAAGATATTAGAACTTTCTTAAATGGCAGGGGGTGGGGGTGACCCATGGGGACTAACCCTGTATTTCATTTGATATCCTTTTTATTGCAAACCAGAATATATATGGTTTAGGGGTGGGGAATTCGACCATTTACAAGATATTAGAACTTTCTCAAATGGCAGGGGGTAGGGATGACCCCTGGGGACTAACCCTGTTTATCATTCAAACCATCTTAGCATGACAAACCAGAATATATATGGTTTAGGGGTGGGGATCTTGACCACTTACAAGATATTAGAACTTTCTTAAATGGCAGGGGGTGGGGGTGACCCCTGAGGACTAACACTGTATTTCATTTGATGTGCTTTATCATGACAAACCAGAATATATATGGTTTAGGGGTGGGGATCTCGACCATTTACAAGATATTAGAACTTTCTCAAATGGCAGGGGGTAGGGATGACCCCTTGGGACTAACCCTGTATATCATTCAAACCATCTTAGCATGACAAACCAGAATATATATGGTTTAGGGGTGGGGATCTTGACCATTTACAAGATATTAGAACTTTCTTAAATGGCAGGGGGTGGGGGTGACCCTGGGGACTAACCCTGTATTTCATTTGATGTGCTTTATCATGACAAACCAGAATATATATGGTTTAGGGGTGGGGATCTCGACCATTCACAAGATATTAGAACTTTCTCAAATGGCAGGGGGTCGGGATGACCCCTGGGGGACTAATCCTGTTTATCATTCAAACCATCTTAGCATGAAAAACCAGAATATATATGGTTTAGGGGTGGGGATCTTGACCACTAACAAGATATTAGAACTTTCTCAAATGGCAGGGGGTCCGGATGACCCCTGGGGACTAATCCTGTATATCATTCAAACCATCTTAGCATAACAAACCAAAATATATATGGTTTAGGGGTGGGGATCTTGACCACTTACAAGGTATTAAAACTTTCTTAAATGGCAGGGGGTGGGGGTGACCCCTGGGGACTAACCCTGTATTTCATTTAATGGGCTTTATCATTTAGAACATTTTCAATTAAAAAGATTGTGTCTATCACAAACGGTTTTCAATTTATAATCATTTGAAAATTTTTAAAAATAAAATCCCATAGGGTTCTATAGTAAAACCCTCTTTTCTTTTTGCCCCTCAAAGTACCCCTTTATTAACCACATTGCACAAACAAAACCCTGATTGCACCACTAGGCATGTTAGTCTAACATATTGTGAAACCCTAAGTTAATCTGACAAGCGGATTTGGAGAACGGGTGCGGACAAGTTCAAATTTAAAAGCGGCGGAAGAAGAAGAAGAAGAAGAAGAAGAAGAAGAAGAAGGAGAAGAAGATTAATAAGAACTGAGCAAAAACAATAAGTCTTCCCAAATTTCGTTTGGGAGACTTAATAAAAAAACAAACCAAAACACAAAAAATTAACATTGACCAATGAACCATGAAAATGAGTCAAGGTCAGATGACACCAGCTAGACAGACCTGTACACCTTACAATCATTCCATACACCAAATATAGTTGACCTATTGATTACAGTACTTGAAAAACAGACCAAACACAAAAAATTAACAATGACCAATGAATCATGAAAATGAGGTCAAGGTCAGATGACACCAGCTAGACAGACATGTACACCTTACAATCTTTCCATACACCAAATAAAGTTGACCTATTGGTTACAGTACTTGAAAAACAGACCAAACACAAAAACTTAACAATGACCAATGAACCATGAAAATGAGGTCAAGGTCAGATGTCACCAGCTAGACAGACATGTACACCTTACAATCATTCCATACACCAAATAAAGTTGACCTATTGCTTACAGTATTTGAAAAACAGACCAAAACACAAAAAAATAACAATGACCAATGAACCATGAAAATGAGGTCAAGGTCAGATGAAACCTGCCAGTCTTGTACCCCTTACACTCATTCCATACATCACATATAGTTGACCTGCTGCTTGTAGTATCTGAGAAACGGACCTAATCACGTAACTTTAACCTTAATCACTGATCCATAAATTGAGGTCGAGGTCAGGTTAACCCTGTCTGATGGACATGTAGACCTTGCAAGGAACTCATATACTAAATATAGTTATCCTATTACTCATAATAAGTGAGAAATTCACATAACAAAAAAACTGTAATTTTTTTTCAAGCAGTCACTGAACCATGAAAATGAGGTCAAGGACAATAGGCATATGACAGACGTAAACTTAGTAACATAAGGTATCTGTATACAAGGTATGAAGCATCCAGGTCTTCTTCCTTCTGAAATATAAAGCTTTATACAAATAGTATATGTCGCCGCCGCCGGATAGTAATACCTATGTCTGGCATACTGCGACCAAAGCGAGACAAAAATTGTATACTAAATATTTCAAACAGACCTTCAAGGGCATTACTTATAGTATACTATAAGTTTAAAAAAAAAATTGTACCTGTGAGAGCGCTTACGAGGCCATTTTCCATAAATTTAATATTTCCAAGGGTCATAACTCTTTAAAAAAAAGTCAATTGTCCACCAATATAGAACTTGTCCGAGTTTTATAAAAATCTGGCAAGAGATGTACCTGTGAGAGCTAACAAGACGGACGGATGCCCGGTATTTCCATGTCCCCCGTAACGCGTTACGCTGGGGACAATAATCTGTTACATCAGTGTCATTGCCAGAGAAGCAAAATTAATATCATGACAAATTAAACAATGTATTCTTCTGTTTGTAAAAATATTTCAGTAGAATATTTACCCTGGGTAAGGATCAGGCACATTAAATTTTCGACACAACAGTTTATGTGGATACCATTTATATTCATCCCTCGTCAATCTACCATACATCTTCATTTCTGCAGCTTTAACTCTATCATCCTTGTCCCCCTTAAGTTAGAAATTCTTTTGTTTAACAATCTGAAATGTTCTTTGTAACATGTTAATTGCAAGTTTTTACAGTAAAATATTCCTAAGTATCAATTCATGCAAGATAATTATTTCAGTGGCACATAAAGCATCTATAATTTTGTCCTTTTTTCACACTACAGTAAATATTTAGTAACATTCCAATCATTTTCTAATCAGTAAGCAGGTATGGAATATCTTATTTTGTTTAAAATATATGCTTTTCTATTAACAACTTTTCTTTTCAATAGGTTTTTTCAGATTTATCATCAATTCTTAAGTCACAGTTTTTGATTTTATATGGCAATATACTTACATGTTTCGAACTGAGAAAGTGTAGAGCGGCAGATTTATGAAATAGTATAATAAAGAAAATGCATAGTCTTTTCAATCAGAATTGTTACTACCAGCATTATAAAAGAATAATGGTAAAATATTTTTCTGTAAGACTACATTTTTTATTTATTAAACTGAATATCAAATTTTACCGATGTTGTTTTAAATGTTTGTTCATAGTTTTCAGTATTAGTGAATACTATCAAATTTACCCCTTCTTCTGCAGGAACATCTACGGTTTCAACAGTATCATCAAACTTTGCCCTTGTAAACCTGGATGCTATCATCCCTGCTAAAGGTTTGTACATCTTTGCTGCCTTTATAAATTCTTCTTTCTCTCTTTCTCTTTCCCATTCTGTCATATGCCCTTCTGTTACTTCATTATAAGCATCTGTGGTTATAATTAAAATATGGATACTGAAATTGGATGTTTAATTAGTAGCCAGGTTTTTATGGTTAAGCCAGTTTGGGCATTTGACCGTAATTAATGGTTTTTTTAAGTACAGTGAATCTCTATTTAAATTTTTAAATTCCATTCCATGAAAATTAACAGAAGATAAGTGAGCAAGACCCAACATTGTGTTTTTTAATAAAAAAAAAAAAGGCATTTGTTTGTTCAGAAATGTAATTTTCTTTGATTTTTAAAGATTGGCTAGTTTACATGCTAAGAATCAAGTACCAATAATTGTTGAACAGTATTTTTTTTATAAAAAAATTCACTCTGAATACTGTAAATTCAGAAATTATTGCAATGTTTTTATTAATGCAAATAATGCGGTTGATTGCTTATCGCAATAATAAGTACTCGCATTCTGATATCTGATACATATATCTGTATGAAGACTTTCCTAAAATTGCAATAATTAATCTCGCATTTTAGTCCATTTTTTTAAAATTGCAATAATAAATGCACGCAATAATTTCTAAATTTACAGTATTATTTTTTTTGTAGCTGCATTATATTTCATTTAGAAATGCTGTTTTGATTTATCTTATGAGGACATATATTACCTTTCATTCCCTGTTTCACAAGTACCAGATATTTCTCATATCTAGCTTGTTTTCTTTCATCTTTGATAAATGGTTTAAAGGATAAACTTCCTCCTGGGAACACTGGTGCACTGGTTTTAGGTTGATCAGTTCCTGGTTGTTCCTGTTGTGACTGTTCAGTAATACCTGTATGGACTGGAACCAACTGTAGTTCTGTAGAGGAACTCACTGATGATGCTTTAAATGATTGCTGACCACCAGGAATGGATATCAGGTTTTTGTCTGAAGGCTGTACAACAGAAAGTTCAGTTCCCTTCCTAGCTCTTTCCATTTTGTCTTTATCCTTAGATGAAACCAAATCAAAAACAGATCCTGCAAAGTATCACATGGTATATTTATCTTTAGATGAAACCAAATCAAAAACAGATCCTGCAAAGTATCACATGGTAAAGACAACTCTATCTAAATCAATATCAACATACATATGGAGCTATATTTCCTATCTAGATTTAAGAGCATGTAAATGATTTATTTTCTATTTCAGCAAGCTAATAAAATGCTTCGCTGAGTGCAGCCTGGTACGACCGTAGAGGTCGATCCCTGAACAGTTGGGGCAAATTTGGACACAATATTCAAGCTTGACACTGTCTGAATTTGGATTGTGATCAAATTTTTGACATAATATAGGTTTCTGACACAAAATAAATGTGGTCAAAGATCTTTTAAATCCATTGCACAATACTGTGCAATTGAAGATTTCTTCTTGAAACTTTTCAAAAATTTTGAAATTTAAAAAATTTTGAAAAAAAAAAAATGAATTCCTTAAAAAAATTGGGAAAAAAATCCCCCCCCCCCCCCCAACTTCTTGTAACCCCCCTTGGAGCAATAACCTCAAAACTCAATCCCAGCCTTTCCTTTGTAGTATGGAACCTTGTAGTACAATTTCAGAGAGATCCATACACTTACACACAAGTTATTGTCTGGAAACTAGAAAAATGCTTGTTTTTGGCCCTTTTTTGGCCCCTAATTCCTGCATGTTTGGGGTAATTAACCCAAAACTCAATCCCAGTCTTCCCTTTGTTATATAGAACCTTGTGGTACAATGTCAGAGAGATCCATACACTTACACACAAGTTATTGTCTGGAAACTAGAAAAATGCTTGTTTTTGGCCCCTTTCTGGCCCTTAATTCCTAAACTGTTGACCCCATAACCCCTAAAATATATCCCAACCTTCTACTTGTGGTATTAAACATTGTGGTACAATTTCAGAGCAATCGAAATACTTATACACAAGTTATTATCCTGAAACTAGAAAAATGCTTGTTTTGGGCCCCTTTTTGGGCCCCTAATTCCTAAACGGTTGGGACCATCATCCCCAAATTAATCCCAACCTTCCTTTTGTGGTATTGAACCTTCTTCAAAAATTTCATAGAGATCCATTCACTTAAACTAAAGTTATTGTCAGGAAACCAATGTGTCTTCGGACAACGACGCAGACAACGACGACATCATACCATTATACGATCCCAAAATTTTTTTTGCGGTCGTATAAAAATGATTTGAAACAGATTATCTTAATAACTAGTATCTTGAATGCTAAGGATTACTAGCATACAATCCATATTCAAGACAAAAAAGTAAATCTGCCCTGCATTTATTGCATTAACATACTTTTTTCACAAAAAAATTTCTTAGTATAAAATATGAATATCTTTAATCAAAAATTCGTAAGGGTTCCGCGGAAACCAGTGTCTCACCTACTTTTGCTGTTAATCACAGGCTCAACAAAAATGAGGAAAAAAATTAATAAAAATATTCCTCTCTATACTATCTTTTGATTGTAAGTAGCTTCTGTCCAAGTTTGGTAAAAATCCAGGATAGTTTATGAATCTAATAAATGTTTTAAAATAAAAACTGCAGATTGTTATGTAATGTTAACTGGAAGAAAAACTAAGTCCATTTATAAGTAAAATACGGAAAAAATGGAACAAAATTTTAACAAAATTTCCTTTTAGATACTAGCTTTTAATCATAAACAAGCTTCTGTCCAAGTTTGGTACAAATCCAGGATAGTTTAAGAAAGTTGTTAAAATTTTAAAAACTTTAACCACAGAGTGAATGTAATGTTAACTGGCAGAAAAACTAAGTCCATTTATAAGTAAAATACGAAAAAAATGGAATTTTTTTTTACAAAATTTACTTCTGGATACTATCTTATGATCACAAACAAGCTTCTTTCCAAGTTTGGTACAAATCCAGGATAGTTTAAGAAAGTTATTAAAATTTCAAAAACTTTAACCACAGAGTGAATGTAATGTTTCCTGGCAGAAAAACTAAGTCCATTTATAAGTAAAATACGGAAAAAATGGAATTTTTTTTTTACAAAATTTACTTTGAATATTATCTTATGATCATAAACAAGCTTCTGTCCAAGTTTGGTAGAAATCCAGGATAGTTTAAGAAAGTTATTAAAATTTCAAAAACTTTAACCACAGAGTGAATATTTGTGGACGCCGCCGACGACAACAACGACGACACCGACGGAATGTAGGATCGCTATGTCTCGCTTTTTCGACAAAAGACGAAGGCTCGACAAAAATAAAATTTGATGTCAGCTTTTGAAATTAACTCTCTAGTAGATTATGTTTCAAGTTCACATGTTTTATGTGATATTTTTTTAAACACAGCTCGATCATCTATTATACATGTAAATAATACACGAAAATTTTGTATCTTTTCAACTGATTGCAATTTACAAGCATATTTATCTTCTGTGGATTCATTATTATTCATGTCACATGCATGTGGTACCAATTTTCGTTCATTTCGTGGGTAAAGGGAAAACACAAATTTAAATGTTCAACAGAGTATAAATTTTCTATATGCTTGAAAGGTGTAATACCACCATTGATTTTCCCCTATTAGTCTTTGTTAAATTTGCACTTTTCAAAAAATTGTGCAGAATTTATCTTTGTTTCAAATAAAGAAATACTTGGCATGAGTAAAGTTTTATCCTGTCCAGTACTATAGAAAAAATTTCACATAACATTTCATTGCATATAAGAAAATAACCATCACTGGAAGTTAACCAATCAAATTTTCCCCCTTTTTTAACCTGTGTACAAGCTTTAGTAACCATGTAACCTCAAGTTTCCAAAATATTCTATAGAAACCCCAAATAAAGAAATAATGGTGCTTTGAAATACCCAAGATATATGTTTATGACTCAGAAATGTTTTACTGCAATGAAATGTAGGATCAATTACCTACAACTGTCAAATTCAAGGGAATATTTTTTTTCGACCTATTTTCGTATGCAACCGGATGTGACGTACTATGATTTGGTGGTATTACACCTGAAAACAAACTTTTGAAAAACCACAAAATCAAACATCAACGAGACTACAATTTTTCATCAATCTACAAAAATTGGTTCCCATGTAAATGAATGAATCTGCTTAATACTTACGAACTTCCCCTAATGCAATGCTTCTGGTTATGGACGTCTGCTCCTTCTGTTTCATAATACTTTCAGGTTCTGTATCTGTGGTCTTCTGGAAAACATGGATAGGTCTGAAGTGTCTGGGTAATTCAGGAGGAGGAAAAGATTTTCTTTGATGAAGAGGTTTATCTGTCAACTTAAATCCCTCTAGAACTTTCCCAATATAACCAATTGCTAAATGCTTAGAATCTGTAATAGAACAGAAACATGACATCTTTTCCATAATTTGTATAAATAATGCTCTCACTCTCAAACAATTTTAAGAAAAGAATTGTATAAAACATTCAAATACACTTAAATAAACATATCCATTTTTGTCAGGTCAAGTGGAACTTAATTGTTCAAAAGAATTAAGATAACGGGTAAAAATAATGTGCAATTAATCAGAATTTAATCTATTCATGAAAATTAAATCTCTTTCCATTATTTTTAATCATAATAATTTTTTTGGTCTAAACAAAATAAATCACAACTTAGAACTTACCATGTTTGTGTTTTGGAGCCGTCCATCCATGTAAATTTGATGTGTCCTCTATCTCCATGGTCATATCGTAATTAGACATGTGATCCTTAGTATATATATCATCATCTTCATCCTCTAAAGCTCCGACACCAAATGCCTACAAATATATAATTAACATGTAATCTTTAACATTGAAGTCTTTTCTTCACTTATGGTTGTGACATGTTATCTATTTCCCTCACAAAAAGCTATTTTTTGTATTACGCTAAATGGAGTGCCATATGAATAAATAAGTGATACCACAAATGGGTTAGTTTGGTTGGCCTATCCTGCAATGCGACATGTAATTGGGACATTTCCATTGGCTGTTTGTTAAGTCATTGATAGATGAATGGCAAAGGTCACAACATACTTGTTATCCTACACAAGTCGAAGGGACCGGACAAAAATGATCGACTTATCCGAGGTCGGGCGTGTTGTCATAAATTTGGAATGCATGAAAAATGGAATGAGATTTGTGTAAACTAGATACTTTGAACAGCGTGCCTTTTTTCGATATGACACTTTATGAATTCAGATACAAATTATGCACAAATAAAATCAATAGTATACACAAATATTTACAAAGGTCAGTCACTATAAATTATGAAATCACTCGCGGAACGAAACAAGTTCTAAACAGTCTCTGATGAGGTTGTCTGCTTTACATTAAATTATTATAAATCTTTTTGTCTTAACTTTATTAATTGTAATTAATGAATTTTAATCATAACGATACATTTCATCTTGGCTTGGATCATTCAAATTCGTTTCGTTTTTATATCAGGTGAAATATGTTCAAAACACTAACGTTCCGCTTGGACGATCAACAAAGGTGTTAATAACTGGTCACCAAAAACATGTCATCTTAACTGTTATACAAACGAGTATGTTTACTCAGCTTTAATCTCTTTTGAAAATGATAAGATTACATAAGAAATACACCCAATTTGAATTTTTATCATTTGGTCTGCATCTTTTGAAAATTCTTACTTTCGAATTTCGAGACATGGGGGTCAATTTTCATTAGTTATTCATCGACGGGACTATACAATTTACTCGACTTAACCGAATTCAACTCATCAGAGGTAATTATGCATTGATCAAACGGGGATTTTACCGGGACCTAGAAATTACTTCGACTCATCCGAGTTTTCGACACAACCGAGTTCGACACAACGAGGTCCAACTGTAACAACAATACATAATTTTGACTTACATTTGTGAATGGAAAATATTTAGTGCATGCAAGTACCAAATAATTCATGCACTCTATATATGCAGGACCAAAAATTTGAAAGCAGACCAACATATTTTGTTTTATTCACCGAAACAAACATGTACATACAAATCACTTGTTTATAATGTTACAATCTTTGACCTATCATCAGGGTTTTAATTTTACAAATATCTACTTACAGATGGGGATTTCGGGTACAAAAATAGAAATTATACAAAAATTAAATGCTTTGAGAGTTAAGTATGCACTAAATAATTAATTGTTTTAAACCACTATAAATTGGATAGGCCTTTGGTATTTACATATTATTCACAGTTTTCTGTGTACTCTTGACGAACAAGGGGGGTATTTTTCTGACCCATTTACCTATTAAAACAATATTTTATTGAATAGTATGGTAATTACTGTCTTGATTATGGCATCATGGATTCTAAACTACTTGTTTTTAGTTTTGTATTACTTCGACTTTAAAATGCACATTTATATCAATCTAAAAATTAAATTTCAGTAAAAAATTAGGTCAAATAAGATCCTTATCAGTATCCACATATGTGCATATACTTTCTCATATTCATACCTGACCCCTGATTCCTTTTCGACCAGTTTTTGTAACTGCTGGTGGTTCAAACAGATTGACATGACTTCCAGGTAGTGCTGACCTTGGGTTAAGACCGCTGTATCCTAAACCATGGACATTGTCCTTAGCAACAAATGATATTGGAGTCACATCTTTAGGACCAAATTCTGCTTCTTCATCAGAATCCTGTTAATAAAGTAAATAAGTACAATACCAGACATACAAGGTTGTGATATTTATAGAATAACTCATCCAAGAAATCACATATAGAATAATATTCCAAGATTGACAAAACAACACATTATTTCATGGATGCATGTCACACAATTCACAGTGTTATTTTGTAAAAAGTTGAATACTTTTCGATATTACAACTCTTGGATTAATAATTCATTTTATTTCATTAACCATGGACTCTTTAATGGAAATAAAGTAGAAAATGCAAAGAAATTAACCTTATTCGATGCACTCCCAATTTATTTTGATGCAACGTCATATTATTTATAGAATAACTAATCAAAGAATTCAAATATCGAAAAATATTCAACGAGTGACCGAACAACACATTAATTCATGAATGCGTGTAGCGCATGAGTTTATTATCAGTGTTGTTCGGTCACAAGTTGAATATTTTTCGATATTTGAATTCTTTGATTAGTTATTCTTTTTATTACATTGGCAAATGGCTTTTTTATGAAATTAAAGTAGAAAATGTAAGGAACTATATCTTTTTCTACGCATTCACAATTTGTTTTGATCTGATGCTATCGATGTCTTGACAACGCCTATTGTTGTAAGACGTCAGAGGAGTGAAATAACCATGTTTATTTCACATGTGAAATTATTGGTTTTTATTTCACTGGGAAATCAATTTAATTCATTGCAACCAATGTAATAACAGTATTTATTTTACTAAAATTCACAGTATTTCATTGCAATCAATGCACTTATATATGTTCTTTGTCTTAACTAAAGGGGAATAACTCTTGAACAGTATATCTCAAAATTATATCTAACTTGATCTGTGTTTTATGATCCATGACATGGTGGTACTTAAATTATCATCTGGAAATTTTAAAAAATCTAACTTTATGGTAAGAAGGGGCATAACTCCTTGCTGTGTAATATTTCACTTAAATATCCAACAATGTGGGAAATTCATAACAGTTGTTACAATTTGCCTTTTTTGAGTGAATGTTTTTGAAAAAAACAATTTTTTTTAACTTACCCTTTCTTCTGCCTGAGATGGCAAGGAACATCCATAGATTTTTCGCTCTGGTTCTAAAAAGATATAAATATGTATTTATATATTAAAGTTGTGAAAATTCATTTTATTTTGTTGTAATGTTGAATAAAAGTCAATGCAAAGCTAAAGTATACTAAATCTGTACACAAACTGTTTTGAAAAACAATTAATCTGCAAACAGGAGAAGCTTAAATATGTATGTATAGTCTAGGTTTATATGTATCCTTGTTTAAAACATATATGCAGGGAATGGTTGCAAATGTATTCACATTATTTAAGTTAAAAATGATGTTTTTGCTTTTCTAGCTCTAATGTAGATGTAATAAATTATGTTCTGATTGATATTATAGTCTTAGATGCATGACTTTTTTATTAGTTGTTATTGGCTTTGAACTAGCTGTCAGTAACTGTGAGTTCTCTCAAATCTGTACTTAGTGTCTCTTTGTTGTGGGGATGTATAATTACCCATCCATGTCCACTCTGTGTTTTTGTTTTATGTATTTCTATTTGTATCCATCTGATGAGTTTGTTCTTATGTTGTACTGTTACACCACTGTCCCAGGTTAGGGGAGGGTTGGCACCTTCAAACTAGTTTAACCCTGCCACATTCTATATGTGCCTGTCCCAAGTCAGGAGCCTGTACTTGAGTGGTGGTTGTTGTTTGTTGTTGTTTATCATATTTTTTTTGTTTATTGTTTTTTATAGTGTGTTCTTGTGTTGTGTGTCTGTCCCAAGTCAGGAGCTTGTAATTCAGTGGTTGTCGTTTGTTGCTATGTAACATATTTGTTTTTCGTTCATTATTTTGTACATAAATTAGGCTGTTTGTTTTCGCGTTTGAATGGTTTTACATTTGTCATTTTGGGGCCTTTTATAGCTGACTATGTGGTATGGGCTTTGCTCATTGTTGAAGGCCGTACAGTGACCTATAGTTGTTAATTTCTGTGTCAATTGGTCTCTTGTGGAGAGTTATTTCATTGGCAATCATTCCACATCTTACTTTTTATATATATCTTATACCCCCACATTTCTTTTTATTCATACACATTAATTTTGGATCAAAACAACCAAGTAAAATATGACTGGATATTAAAAAGAATTACAAGACATTTAAGTACTGTTTGACTACCTTTTTCTTGTTTCTTCCTACTGCCGATTCCATGTCCTTGTTTCCATCCCAGCTTCTTTAAAAGCTTTATTCCTACACTTAGTCTGTAATATACAGGAAAAGTCATTAGGAAAATAGTCATCAAACTATTTGAATTACCCATTGTGAAAAAGTTGCAAAATTGATATAGTAATACATCCATCCAGTAGTCAAAATTTCCATCTCTTACACCTTTTAGAAAAGGTTTCAAGAATTCAAGTTATATCAAATCTTTATATAACTAAAAACAATGGCAAGATGGACTATTAAAAAGTTAAGAACTACAGATTGCACAAAATGATGAAATACCATCTTAGGCCTTTTGCAAAGATAAGCTAAAATAATGCACAAATTTATAATGTGATAATTTTAACATGCTTGCCATTATATTTTTGCACTGAAGTGGCCAAATCATATCATTGAATTTAGGTCACAGTAAATCAATATAAATATATTTTTTTATTGCATCTCTCCTTTCAGAGGGAAGAATACCTATCTTTGATGAATAGATTAATGCATCTTATTATTCTTTGAGAAAATAATTGTATAGACATTTCTGATCGTGAAATAAATTTGAGAAAATAATTGTATACACATTTCTGATCGTGAAATAACTTTGAGAAAATAATTGTATACACATTTCTGATCGTGAAATAACTTTGAGAAAATAATTGTATAGACATTTCTGATCGTGAAATAACTTTGAGAAAATAATTGTATAGACATTTCTGATCGTTAAATAACTTTGAGAAAATAATTGTATAGACATTTCTGATCGTGAAATAACTTTGAGAAAATAATTGTATACACATTTCTGATCGTGAAATAACTTTGAGAAAATAATTGTATACACATTTCTGATCGTGAAATAACTTTGAGAAAATAATTGTATACACATTTCTGATCGTGAAATAACTTTGAGAAAATAATTGCATACACATTTCTGATAGTGAAATAACTTTGAGAAAATAATTGTATAGACATTTCTGATCATGAAATAGCTTTGAGAAAATAATTGTATAGACATTTCTGATCATGAAATAGCTTTGAGAAAATAATTGTATAGACATTTCTGATCATGAAATAGCTTTGAGAAAATAATTGTATAGACATTTCTGATCATGAAATAACTTTGAGAAAATAATTGTATAGACATTTCTGATCGTGAAATAACTTTGAGAAAATAATTGTATAGACATTTCTGATCATGAAATAACTTTGAGAAAATAATTGTATACACATTTCTGATCATGAAATTGCTTTGAGAAAATAATTGTATACACATTTCTGATCATGAAATTGCTTTGAGAAAATAATTGTTTACACATTTCTGATCGTTAAATAACTTTGAGAAAATAATTGTATACACATTTCTGATTGTGAAATAGCTTTGAGAAAATAATTGTATAGACATTTCTGATCATGAAATAGCTTTGAGAAAATAATTGTATAGACATTTCTGATCATGAAATAGCTTTGAGAAAATAATTGTATAGACATTTCTGATTATGAAATAACTTTGAGAAAATAATTCTATAGACATTTCTGATCATGAAATAGCTTTGAGAAAATAATTGTATACACATTTCTGATCGTGAAATAACTTTGAGAAAATAATTGTCTTGATATTTCTGGTCATGAAATAACTTTGAGAAAATAAATTGTCTAGACATTTCTGGTCATGAAATAACTTTAAGAAAATAGTTTTTCTAGACATTTCTGATCATGAAATAATTTTGAGAAAATAATTTTCTAGACATTTCTGATCATGAAATAACTTTGAGAAAGTAATTTTCAAGACATTTCTGACCATGAAATAATTTTGAGAAGAGATACTCTATTTATACTGAATATTTTATGTTGAGCATCTTACTTTTCAGGTAGAATATAATCTGTTAAAGCTGATGTCCCTTCAAATACAGTTCCTGTCATTAAGGCCTGTCCTTCATCATAACGTCTCTTTCTTCTTTCTTCTGTAGAAAATTTCTCTGATGTAACCAGTTTTCTTGGAGCTATCCCATGTTCATTGAAATCCTATAACAAGTATTAAATTAATAAATAATATAATCCTCTGAATTTTACAATTCTAATTATTAATAAACATTAACATTTCAATTTTTTGTGATATAAATTTTTTTTTAAATTAGAACAAACATGACAAAAGGGCATAAAAATATTTGTTTTCTTTGGAACAGGTGTCTGATGTTTTAAACATGTATTATGAATCTGCAACCATCTAAATATTAAAAATAATAATGCCATTTCAAATTTTTAATAAATGTGGATTGTGTCCACATGTGGACACAGATGATGCCCCCGATTGCATATCATATAGTTATAAAGGGACATAACCGAAGAACGGTAAAAGTGACGCTACCCAAATTTAATCTTGATCTGAGTTTTGTGGTAATAAGCATTGTGTATAAGTTTTATAACATTTGGTTGAGACAAACTAAAGTTAGAGAACAGAAATGAAAAATTCAGCAATTTTTATGTTTATAAAGGAGCATAACTCAAGAATGGTAAAAGTGACGCCACCGAATTTCGTACTTAATCTGTATTATGTAGTAATAAGCATTATGTATAAGTTTCATAACATTTGGCTGAGGCAAACTAAAGTTAGAGAACAGAAACAAAAAAATTGTAGTTGATCTTAGTTTTGTGGTAATGAGTATTGTGTATAGGTTTTATAATGTTGGAAATTAAAAATTTTGCAATATTTCGATTTATAAAGGGGCATAACTCAATAATGGTTAAAGTGACACTACCCAGATTCAACTTGATCTGTGTTTTATCAGTGGAAGGCAAAATTAAACATTGCATTGTATAAAGCATTGATTGTAGTTGATTCAAGTATAATCATGGACAAAGGAAGATAACTCCAATTTTAATAAAATGTTCCGCTGGGCGCAGCTTGATACGACTGCAGTGGTTGAACCCTGAACAGTTGGGGCAAGTATGGACACAACATTCAAGCTTGAAACAGCTCTGAATTTGGATTGTGATTAAATATTTGACACAGCATAGGTTTCTGACACGGTATGAATGTGGTCTAAGAACTTAAAAAATTTTAATTTACCTATTCAAACCATATCATTATTATTTGCTTTTATATATAAATCAGAAATAACCAATTTAAAATGGAAAATTTTAAAGAAAAAAAAAGGAAAAAAAAATCCTCCCACCCCAATTTTTTGAACCCCCTTATGATTCATCAACCCCAAACTCAATCCCAGCCTTCCCTTTGTGGTATGGTACCTTGCAGTACAATTTCAGAGCGATCCATACACTTGAACACAAGTTATTGTCTCGAAACTAGAAAGATGCTTGTTTTTTGGCCCTTTTTTGGCCCCAAATTCCTAAACGTTTAGGGCAATTACCCCCAAACTCAATTCCAGCTTTCCCTTTGTGATATGGAACCTTGTGGTACAATTTCAGAAAGATCCATACGCTTACACACAAGTTATTGTCATGAAACTAGAAAAATACTTGTTTTTTGCCCCTTTTTTGGCCCCTAATTCCTAAAATTTTGAGGCAATTACCCCCAAAATCAATCCCAGCATTCCCTTTGTGATATGGATCCTTGTGGTACAATGTCAGAGAGATCCATACACTAACACACAAGATATGTCTGGAAGTTACAAAAATGCTTATTTTTGGCCCCTTTTTGTCCCCTAATTCCTTAACTGTTGGTACCAAAACCCCCAAAGTCAATCCCAACCTTCCTTTTGTGGTATTGAACCTTATGGTAAAATTTCATAGAGATCCATTCACTTAAACTAAAGTTAGAGTGTGAAAACCAATGTGTCTTCATACGATGACGACGCCAACGTCATACCAATATACGACCGCAAAATTTTTTTGCGGTCGTATAAAAATTACTTGAATAATGACATTGATATTTTTAGAAAAAAAATGAGAAATTTAGCAATTTTTCCATTTGTAAAGGGCCATAACTCTAGAAAACTCAAACTGACGCCACCAAAATTCAAACTTGATCTGTGTTTTGTGGTAATAAGCATTGTGTATAAGTTTGATAACATTTGGTTGAGGCAAACTTTAGTTAAAGAACGGAAACCAATTTTGGGACCTACGGACAAGGGTAAAACTTATTATTTCTTATGCAGCAAAAATCCTGCAATCTGATTGGTTAATTACCCCGGTGTAAATAACACCCAACCCTTGTTCCCCTCGGGATAAATAAAATTTTGCCAAAGCCAAAAATTCCGTAAAATAAAATTTTGCCAAAATAAAGAAATAAAGAATTAAATGTAAAAAAAAAAAATTAAAAAAAAAAATTAAAAAAAAAATTTGAGGACAAAAATTTTCTTTAGCATTTTTCAATTTTACATCCCTTTTTAAAAATGAGAAAAGGAATTGTTCATAAGAAATAAATTTGTTATCTTGGTGTAATCAGGGGTGTACGGAATTTTGCACCGGTGTAAAATTCTGTACACCCCTGATTACACCAAGTTAACTAAGAATGCCCCCTCCGCTTCAGCGGGGGCATACAAACTGAAGACAGAGGTCCACTTTTTGAGGCAGGATTGACCATAAAACCCTAAATGCTTTGCCTCTACATATTTTGAATACATTTTCATCAATATTTTCCCAAAATACATCTTAAATCATTTTTGAGTTTAAGTGAAAAACATTTGGGCAGTTGTTTCCCTCCTAATTAATATGTGAAAAATTTGTCATTTAATATTAATAAAAAAACGAATGTGGAAAATATTGGAAGCTTGCTTTTTTATAATTCCTTCTTATCAGTCTACTGAAACAGCTAGCAGCTGCAACCTCAGTACCCTTATTACACTATATGTAGTACTTCAGGTCTAGTTACATTGATAACTGGATGTAATCTTTATGAATTAGAAGCTATTCCTAAAGCATCCAGTTGTGGCAGTCTTATTTGAATCATTATATCTTTGAAGCACTTTAAAAAATAGACACATATCATAAATAATTTGAAATTTGAAAGCATTCGTTGAATTTCCAGGTTTTATATGTACCTCATTCACAATAATTGAACATTTACCTCATCATCCATAAAATCTTCAGGTTTTTGTTGCATGGATTCATACTTTTTATCTCTGCTAGATACAAATTCTGAGGGTGCAAAACCTTTCAAAATAAAAAATAATGTTTCATTTCAAATCACTTAAAAGCGGACTACAATATAAATGGGGAAAAAATTATGTTTTTGAAAATTTAAATAGAGATACAAAGCAAAATAATAACAAAGTCAATAAAGTATAAAGAGTAGCTCAAGTACTTTTATATGAATTATTACCTATTAATAAAGTATAACAATTTTTACATGTCCTACATCATACAGTGCCAAGATATAAAGTCACTTAGAACAAAAGTCAGTGAAGAATTTAAAGTAGGTAAAACTACTTATAAGTAATAATGGATGTTGACCTCAATAAAATGCATGCATATCCACAATAACTTATATGGGAACATCTAACAGTACCCTGTTACATTCTACATTTACAGCATACAAGATATTAATTTCTCTAGAAAAATATTCTAATTTTACAAAGACATCGGAAGTTTTAAAAGTATCTAATACAGGTCTTGTTGGTCTTCTTTTGATATGGGGACACAATATTGTTAAAAGACATACTATGACTCATGATGAAAGATCATATTTCTGTTTAGTTTTGTGACTTAAGTTTTGCAGAGTAAAATGGACACATAAGGTACCATACTAAGTCCCCCTCAACATCATTTAGGAAAACTAAAAAATTCATGCAAGTATGGTGATTTATATTTTTTTTAACTTGAATTAATATATAACATTATTCCAACTGATTTACCTTCATAACGTAAATATATAATCATGAAATTAGTAAATATCAAAATATTTTTATTTACCTTGAATTTGTTCAAAATGTAATGAGTAAAAGAACCCAATACAATAATTACACAAAAAAATTTCGAAATGATCAGGTCTGGTACAGTGTAAGGAACAGTACCAGTTTCAAATAAAATCTTTGAAATGTCTAATGATCATCATCACCAACTCTTTGGAACTTATTGCTGTTTCCAAATCACATGCCAACAAGCTTAGTACCTTATCTAAAATTTCTAGAATTGATTTTACCATCTTTAGATCCAACAGAGTTAAAATATCCCGCAGAAAATCCTCCAGTAAATGCTCCATGGAATCTCTGTCTGCCTTTATTATCTTTTACTGTCAAGTCTCCAACAAAAACTGGCTTCTTCAAAGGTGCATCTGGAATATAGTGATTTTTGTTTATCATCTATGTAAATAATATCAATCTATTAAAGGTTTTTTAAATCTAAATTTCACCAAAAACAGTTTTTCATACTAGTATGTTAAGCATGTTCTAAAATAAATAATGCCCTTTCCTTGCTTTTGTGTCTGATAATAGCATTTCCACACCCCAGTTTGGTTTATTTATTTTTTAAATTTCATATTAGGTTAATACCATTTTTTTTCCATGTTTGTTTACCTTTTTTTTCATCAAGGTTTTTACCTCACACTTGCACTGTGCAATTGACAACAAAAGATGCCATGGTTAGGGTCAATGCATACGGAAATGCTGTCTGCAAATAAGAGTACGAGAAGACAATAATCCAATAGCAGTACATTTCTGAAGCTTTTGATAAAATAAAAGGATTTTCTTTTATCATGTTTATAAGAAAGTCTAGCTATGTACATGTTTTTTATGTAGCCAAATTGGCATTCGTAGGCTACGCGTACCCACTTCTGGTTTTATAATAAAATGTCAGCGGATCGGGAATGAAAAATGAAATATACAGGTAATTTTATCGCAATTAGAGAATAAATTGATTACTACTCAGAAGTTTTATAAATATTTATATAGTAAGTGAACATTTTTTCTCAGTTAATTAATAAGTCTTAAAATGGAAGAATGTGATATATATGTGGGGAAGACATTTAAAAATTATAATGAATTGGAACAATTTGTTCAAAATTACCAATCAAATAACTACATAGAATTGTATAAAAGAAACTCTGAATCAATTGCGACTTTAGAGACAAGTAGATATTTTATAATTTTGGTTTCTGTTTTGCATTTTACTGGAAAATTATTTTCACACTCAAGTTTTCACATAGTTTTTTTGAAATTCAGTATAATTTTATCTTTCAATGTGCATTTACATTTAATTTCTAATTTTTATCATGTTTTCTTTTACAGGGACTATACAGTTTTATTCCTTTAGTGTGCATCTAATTTGCAATCTTTATTATGTATTTTTAACTAATAAATCCAAATTAAAAATATTAGTTACCATTCTCTTCACTGAATTCACAAAATCCACAAATTACCGATAATTTCCATGTATATTTCACATTCCATTCCCGAACCGATGACATTTCATTATAAAACCGGATAAACATATCCTACCAAGGCCAATTTTGCTACTTGTCCCCGCATGCTGGGTCTGGCAGACACTGCCTTTTACGTAGTAAAACTTAGCCATTTAAGTATATAAAACATTTTCAACTTTCTTTTATTAAATCTAAAGTACAAATGTATCATACATACATGTATGCCTTTAAATGAATTCACCAATGCAATCTCAAGTTGTTTTTTATGATGTCTCCCCTCCTTTTTTCGGGTCAGCAACCTAACATAAAAGATTGACATGCACTACTTGTCATATTCAAAATTCAAAATCTTTCTGAAATATCGTTTGTTTTGCTTGACTTCAGAAATTGAATTAAGTGCCTGCTAAACTTCAAGGGCATTGGACATGTTGGAGCAAGAGGCAAAACTGAATTAATTGTAGACTATATGACTATAGAAAAGTTTGGTTTTTTTTGCTTTCTACTTTTAAACCCCCTCAAAACACACACATACACAAACACTTTTTCAGTCTCATCCAAATAATGAAGCAGAAAACAGTTACCTACTACAGCGATCCCTACCACATACTATATGGAAATGTCCCCTCCCCAGAGTATAGACCTAGCATGTCATGGCTCAAAAACCTACAACAGTTTTGGCGTTTAGCAAAGTGAGCTTTCTTTCTGGCAAAATACAAAAGAAATATTGCCCAAGGTCAGCAACCGAAAACATGAAGTAATACATCTTGTTTTAGCCATCCACATTTTTTGAAAAATGAACAAACGACGAAACACAATGTTCATTAACAAATTAACTATGCTGATCGAAGTTTCAAGGACAAACTAAGGCATATTTAAACTTAAAAAATTTAAATTATTAAAATGTTGACTACCTGTTTTCTGGTGTTTCTGAAAAGTGATAATTATTAGTGAGTTCTACTTTTAAACTGAAATTTTAATCCAATTCATAACTGAGAATACAATTAAGGTATAACAGTTGTTTCAGTTTATGTCTTCAATATTCATTTATAGTTACTGAATTATATTTTTTCTCTTGTCAGAAACTATTAACTAAATATCTAGTACAAAAAAGAACTTTTTTTATATCAAAAAGGAAAAGAAAGTATCATATAGTAATAAAATTTCAAATAAAAAACTATTCTGTTCATCATGTTTATGAAATTTATTGTTTCCTGGGACTCAATGTATTAGTCCCAGTTGTTTCTTATCAAAAAGATATATATATTTAACAAAGAAAGTTAAGCTAATTTAATCATTAAATTGAAACAATGCATTTACATAGAAATAAATACAGTTAGCAAGGAGATGTAACAAATAGTCTTTTAATGCGTGTGGAATGCATAGTTTTCCCTTTTGGGATCATTATCATTCTGTCAGCTGTGCCATTTGTGCGTCTGTAGTTATCATCATAATCAAAGTGCATGTAAGCACTGAATGGTAAAGATTGCTTTAATTTATTAGCATGATTAGTGGGAAGTAAAATTAAATACTGCATTGTATAAAGCATTGGTTGCAGTTGATTCAACTACAATTCTGAACAAAGGAAGATAACTCCAATTTTAAAGATGACTTTAACAATGACATCATTGATATTTTTAGAACAGATATTACAGTCCTACACCTTGCAAAAGTTATGTAATTTTCTTGACAAGTATAACATCATTTTGTGACTTGAATACCTGAGCATATATTTCATTGATAAATTTCTGGAAATGTTCATGGATAGGATGTATAGAATGTTATGATCAATGCACTATATTTTGTGTATCTCAAAGGTAGTGATAAACCTTGGAAGATTTGGATATCAAGTCAGTACCATAGGGTTTTGATTACATTTCATGCAATCTTTACCCAAATATGTGGATTATGGTCATACATGTAGCTGGTCCGCTTCCGATGAATCCCGCATCCGATCCGTAGTTTGTACAAAAATTTCAATGGCAGTCGAAGAAAAATTAACGAAAATAATCAATGTTTGACAAGCGGTTTGGAATGAATATGACGCTTTAAATGGATTGAAAGGATGAACCATTAACTAAAGGCATTTTTCATCACGTTAGTTTGAAATAACATACAACCAATCTGTAAAGTCAGTGCTTTCACCTCTTTTCTAAAGTAATAAATCGTTTATATCTTTGAATTTCTTTACTTATAAATGAAAAATCGCTGTTTAATCAACATGAAAAAAATTGCGTTGGTCAGCCATTTTGTTAACATCGAGGTACCCCACATAGGTTTTTTCTTATCTTAGGAGACGGTTATGCCATGATGCAAACGTAGATTTCAAATTGTTTATGATTTTCCGATTCCATTTTCTCAATGTCAAAATTTGCAATTGGACCACGTGTTATTAGTCATGTCACAAGTGTCAGCTTGGGATATTCATATCCAAACAGTTATCGCCCAAAGGGCAAGTAACACCTATTCAATCACTCTTAATTGCCTCTATTGTCCACTTGAAGGGATTACAATTAAAGGTGATATAATTTTTACGATCACAAGCGATGATTAGATGAAAGTTCAAAAATTAGGACATCTATTTTGCGGCAATGTATAGAGACAAGAAAAAATAGCATCCTCAAAATAATTATAGAGTCGCGGAAAATTATTATAGCGTCATGGAAAAAATTATAGCGTCGCGTTGCTAAAACGGACTGGGGAGATCAATGACTTATACCTTGATATGATAGTTTAAACTTTTCGGGCAACAAAATGATGTTATATGATCAGAGTACAGACCATGCAGACCCTGCCGTGAACTGAAACGACACACAAAGCCTGATTCTTAACATGCTTTTACACTGGTCTATGATCTTACTCTTGCATTTATATGAAAGTATATACAACAAAATCTCTTTAAAAATAAAATAAAAGTACGGATTGAAACGACTTTTATTACATGGCCGAAACGACCAAGGGCAAGGCCGAACCGGCTACATGGCCGAAACGTCTTGTTTCCCTTTTATCTGACTACTATTCTACATATTCACAGCTGATTAAACTTCGGACAACCTGCAATATAACTGATAAAATATTTTATAGGAAGTATTCTAAGGGGAAACACCTTCATCAATTTGTTCCAATGGATTTCCGAGACAAATAAACGATTCTTCTTCGTCCGAATCCATTTTCTGTTTTTTTTCATGGAGGCTGCCATTAAATCGTTACCGCAGAAAATTATCACAGATAAAATATGTTGAGAATAAAAAGAGTGTTGAGATTATCAGATAAGACTGGGAGTTTGCTATTCAAAGAAATGATGATGTTCAAATGATATTTACTACATATTTTTATATTTTTATCCAATAGAATTAACAAAAATGCGGTCAGGATTTACTCTGTCAGGACTGCGCATGCGAATCAAAAAATGATTTTGGGAATCACCCAGAGATGAACTACCTGCATAAGAATTTTTATTGTTTTGTCACGATTTATGATGTAAGCTATTTAAAAATGGTTCTGCCTATATAGATTAACATGAAGAAGATATCCTTTAAAGGAATGAGACTGTCAAGTCAAGGAGTCGAAAGACAATCAGGTGAAAACAGTGAAACTCCCATCAGTACACTTGTTGCAGCATCAGTTGAAAGTGACAATGTGGCACCATCTGGAACGTTGATTGATGAGCCTTCAATGCGTAAAAAGGAAAAATTTGGACTTTTCAAAAGCTTTAAAAGAAAATTGACGTTAAATTTTAGGCGAAAAACAGATGAAACTGACCACACTCACTCTGAATCTCATTACACTGCTCCTAACATTTGTGATTCAAATTCAAAGAAAAAGAAGGGAAGATGTCGTAAAACAATCTGTGATGCTTCATTAAAGTCTAATTCCTCATCTCATAGTTGTGATAGCTTAGATCTGACAACATCTCCAAACAATTTACACAAGTTTAGTGATTATCATATGAATACAGATTCTAATTCATTATTGACAAAAGATAAAGTTAGTTATCGTAATAAAGACATCTCAAGATTTCAGCAAAGTGATCATATAAAACCTGAAAAACACTCAAAAGAAAAATTGATTACATATCAAGAGGTACAACGAAGTGGGCAAGGAAATTCTGTGTATGCCTCGTCAAACGGACACTGTCTCAACTTGACCAGTTTTGTCTCAGTTGAAAAAAGACTTAATAATTCTCAGGAGCTGCTGTGCCATCCAGAAATTCTTGATGATGAAGGTGGTCCAAAAATCTGGAGTTTAACGCAAGAATTGTTCAGACTTTCAAAATTTGGATGGTATTGGGGTCCCATCACAAGAGTGGAAGCAGAAGATAAACTGTTAAATCAGCCTGATGGTGCTTTTCTTGTTAGAGATAGCTCTGATGAGCGCTATTTGTTAAGTTTAAGTTTCAGATCATATGGTCGAACTTGGCATACAAGAATTGAACATTGTAATGGAATGTTTAGTTTCTATGCACAACCAGACACTGAGGGATATCCCTCTATTGTTGATTTAATTGAACATTCGATGAATGATTCTCAGACTGGAATATTTTGTTATTCTCGTTCAAGATCCCCTGGTGCTCCGTCATTCCCGGTTAGACTGACAAAGCCTGTGTCAAGGTTTACCCAAGTCAGATCGTTGCAATATTTGTGTCGTTTTGTCATTCGTCAATATACTCGTTATGACCATATTCAAGAACTACCACTGCCGAAAAAGATAAAGGGATGGATTGAGGAAAATCAATATTGATATTGAACATTTTCATTTTTGTTTCTTACATTTATACATGTATGAATTGAAGTCAAGAGTAGGTTTAAATGTTATGATTATAGTCATGATAGTAAGGGAAATGAAGAAGAAAATAGGTCTCTTAACCATCACTTTGCATCCAATTGTTTCAACACTATCCATTGCTAGCATCACATGCAACAGCCCATAAAGAATTTTCTTTATATGGTTTCCTGGCACAGTGGGCACATCATACAAATGTACATTTACCACATCTCCTTTTTTTATACATTTTATGAATTATTAAAAAAATATATGTAAATTTATTTTATTATACATCATGGACATTCATATGATGGATATACTTTTTTTGTTAAACAAGCTTGTAAATTGATAAAATTTCTAACATACACTTTTTGTATTAAAAGTGGCAAATTTCAATGAGATTTAAGAAAATTATCCTTCTGATTCAGTAACAAATTGTATATTTTAAGTAACCAAAAAGTGAAGCTTAAATGAGGATCATTTCAAGAACATTCTTCAGATATATGTGTAAAAAAGGGCATTTTGAGACAAATTAAATACACTTGGCCATTTGCCATGTTTACATTTGTAGGTGGGTAGCTTTATTCTTGAAAAATTAATTCCTAATTATTTAATCATGCTTTTTTTCCTCATAATTCAAATTAACATATAGAATCCACAATATCCTGACTTTTTTCACCTTGCTTTCAACAAACAAAAACTCCATGTTTTAATTTTCCGTTTAAATTGTAAACAAAGTTCTATTTCAGTAATCTATATTTTGAAGGATTACAATTGCAAGAACATTGTCAGAGAAAAGAAACACAAATCCAGCAAAAGGGTAAAGTTTTCATGATTTGATGCACTTGTACATGTACAATTTGTATTCATATAAAAATAGATATAATTCAGATACCTTCTTATAAATCTATCTGAAGTGGGAAGGTCTAATAAATAAAAATGTACCTTCATCCATATGTATCCTTTAAGTATATTAAACTCTTTTTATACGCCCGTTTACGGGACATATTATGGTATACCTCTGTCCGTCTGTCGTCAACATGTCGGACATTAACTCAAAAACGCTTTAACCAATTTGCATAAAACTTTGTTGAATTGTTTATATCTATTGACGTAAGCTCCCTTTCGTTTTTTTAGAAATTTTAGAATATACGTTTCCGAGTTATGGTGTTTAAAAAGGGGGATTTTCCAGTTTTAGGACAATAACTCGAGAATGCTTTCACCAACTTGCAAGAAATTGTGGTGAATTGTTTATATCTATTGACATGAGCTCCATTTCGGTTTTTATATATTTTAGATTTTACATTTCCGAGTTACAGGGTTTTATTCATAAAAAAAGGGGGATTTTCCAGTTTTCAGACAAAAAATCAAAAATGCTTTCAGCAGTTCTTATGAAACTTTGGTGAATTGTTTATATCTATTAATGTAAGCTCCTTTAAGAATTTTATAAATTTTACATTTTACATTTCTGAGTTGTGGGGTTTTATTCATTAAAAAAGGGGGGATTTTCCAGTTTTCAGGCAATAATTCAAAAGTGCTGTCAGCAATTCTCAGGAAACTTTGTTGAATTGTTTATATCTATTGATGTAAGCTCCCTTTACATTTTCATAAATTTCTAATATGACATTGAGAATAAATTGAACTTTAATTGTTTATAGTCTGACAACAGATTAACTAAGTATTGCGCAACGGCACAGTGTATTGCACAACAGCAAGAAATCTTTAATTGAATATAAATTCAATTCATATAACCAATTTCAGTTCTTTGACTACATTTATTCAGAAAACTTTAATATGTCAAATATTTAATACAAACCAAAATTCAGACCGGTATCAAGCTTGAATATTGTGTCCATTTTTGCCCCAACTGTTCAGGGTTGGACCTCTGCGGGCGTATCCAGCTGCGCTCAGCAAAGCAGTTTATTATACATAGACTGTAGCAACACTACATGTATGTATGTCAATTTTGTAAGTCATTATGATTCGCATGTACATTTTTTGTACATGATGTTGAAAGCAGTTATAAACATGATCATGATGATAAAAATTTATGAAATACATTTTTTTTTTTTATTTTTGGCTTAATATTCATGATCTTAATGATACTGAACAGTTTTCATTCATGGAACAAGAAATACAATGAAAAAACATCATGAACATGAACAATTCTTAAACAATATAAATGTATTATAGAACATAAACACTATGCACTTGTAACCATGGTAACATGTTAGGTCAAGAGAAGAATATATTTCTCTCATGTCTCTTGGGTTGGTTTTTTGTATAAATGTTTTTAACTTTTAAACAGAAACCAGTAAACTTTACATGACCTAATAATAGTTGGATGGACATTGTTAAGCTATACCAACATGTACATGTACATGTACTAATACAGTACTCTTCCCAAGAGAAAATCAATAGACATATACCTACTTGTACCACTATTAGTATTACTGCTAACCAACATTTACCCATCAAAGATAAAACCAACAGACAATGACCATATATATTATACATGTATACATGTCAAAACTGTTTGCCAATCAACTCATGAAAGAAACCAACTAGACCAACTAGTTGAGACAGACAATAACATGAATAAAGAACTTGGTCTATACATGTGTAGTTGCTTAAATCCATGTCCTTTGGACTTGGGTGGATAATTGTCTCATTTGCAATGATGCCACACCTCCTTATTTTTATATACACATGTAGGCTAGATCTGCATAAACTGAATTAGTGAGCCTTCCATGACTTGATAGTACATAAGATTCTTTAATGTACTATTTTTTTTCACATATCTACTATACATGGCTTTAAACATGTTAAAACAATGTAACATGTGAAATGTTGAGTCAGAGATGATGTAAATTACCATGTACGATTTAAGATACCTGTCATCTCACAAGTGATACTATGTATACTGTTTACCAAGTGTGTCTTATTTAAGTGCATTATTATATTTTTTTTATGTTAGTAATTTAATGTGTTTTTGGAGTTAAATTTTTTATTTCACTGTAAAAATCTTATATTACCAAAAACATATTTTTTTTATAAATTAAAAAGAAATGACTTTGCACTAAATGTTCTTACATGTAGACATGATGGATAGCTGTGAATTTTTGTTGCCCTTTTCAAAAAATGTATGTTAACATGTGCATATATGCACGAACAATGTATAAATACAAATGTACAGATTCTGTCATTAAAAAAGTTATTATTTCATGATCTTTGATCTGACAGACAATTTTATATTAACAATTATTTGCAAAGAGAATTAATAGAGATTGAACCAATGATTTAAGTTCATGCACTAATTTCTATATTTGTTTTCTTAAAATTGTGTACCACTACCAGTACCTGTTATTGAGATGACACATACATGATATAATTAACAATATCTTACAAAACCACTTAAAACAAGAAAACTTCCTTGTCTTATATTAGTGTAAAAACTTTAAAAAGTTAAGTTTAGAAATAATGTATTCAGTACTAGCATAGCCATATACATTTGTATATGCGCATTGTACACCTGTTATATTTGTATTCAGTAGAATACATTTGCTTATTTATTAAACCAAATTTACTGGATGCATATACCAGTAATCATGGTAACTTATCATGATTTTAAAAAGCATGTAGGTAGTAAAAATGTGTCAATTTAATATTAATTTAGATTTATCATGATCTTGAAGTTTTTCAAATGTTGTTGGCTAAGTATATAAAGGAATTTGAACATTTGGTATTGTGAACCAGCAGTTCAAACTAAAATGTAATAATCTCTACATTTAAAATTTACACTTTTTGATAGTCAAATGGGCATTTCGAGCACCTTTGAGTCTATAGTTTTATATACCGGTACATTGATATCTGACTATGAATTTTGTAAAAGTTTAGAGTCAACTATTCTACAACCTGTGAATTTGTACATACAAATTCTTTTTGTAAACAAAAATCTTGAGAATGTTGAATTTGAAAGTGCATTTATTTATGATCAAAATGTTATTGTTTTTAAATGAACAACCACATTTTAGTGGGAAATATTATGTTTTATGCTTAAGTTTGACATATTGGAACAATATTGTCATATGTGTATGTCATCCATCTTACATGTACATTGTAATTTCCTCGAGAGTGTCATTGGAATGGATTCTAAACGTTTGGTTCTGGACTAAAAAGTCTGAACTACTGATCTGAAAGACTGGTATTAAATGTAAGCTGAAAATGATATGAACAATTCGTTACACACTTCTATATGAATCTCTTACTACATGTACTATGATTTGAAACCTATAAATGTGAAAAGGACTATAAGTAAGTCTATATGAATCTCTTACTATGATTTGGAACATATAAATCAATAAAATGTGAAAAGGACTATAAGCAAGTCTGACATGCAAAACTATAAGGGAAGGATTTGTATTTTCTTTGTGTTATACAATAGATTGTTTTCAATTGGAACATACTTGCTTGTTTATATATAAGTCTTAATTTGGAACCATCAATTTATGATTGATGTCAGTAAATAGTGAAATAAATGTTAATCCATGCATGATTTTTTTTTCATACATGTTCATTATGTATATATATATGTATACATATTTGTTTAAGTTATTCCTAGTATGATCATGATGATGGATCTATGAAATAAATGTACATGTACAATGTACATGTAATTGTTAAAATAGGTTTTTGAAATTAAGTCAGAATAAAATCTGTAGGTAACTTAATACAGTTACATATATTTGTGTACTAGCTTATACATGTGTAACTACTTAATAATAATGAAGACCTGTTAGAAATTTCCTTTTACTTTAAGTCAGTTTTGAAAGTTAGTGCTATCTTTGTATGTTTACGCCATTGTTGAAAAATTGATTTTAAATGACATATATATATCTACATGTATAAATATTCACATAAGTGCTGCTGTTTTTTTATGGAACATTGTAAATGCTAAAAACATTTTGTCTCCCTCTGGTGGAATTGTAGTATCATCATACCTGTTAACCATCAAGAAGTGCTTATAGGGGAGATAACCCAAATCGAACTTTTATGTTTGGAGGTTCTATCTGACAATACCTTTTTAATTCAAATATGTAATTAAACAACATACAATGTACAGTGGAATTATTATGATTTAAGAAAAACACATTCAATGCAATGAGATATAAAAAAAAATCAGTTGAAAAACATATCAATTTGAATTTCATCATTTAATCATAAGTTAACAGTATGAAAAAGAAAATGACTGATCTGTCAATTTGCCTTTAATATTAAAAAGCTTATAAAATTTTCTAAATTCAAAAATTATGCTTATGAGGAAGATTTGGCTGGAGATATTCATATCGATCAAGAGAGATAATAGTTAGGTGGAAATGAGATTCCCTTGAAGGGGCCTCCCCTTAGATGTTGGAGTGTTAACAGGTATGGTAATAAAGCCATTCTTACTTCAGTTTCCTTTCTCAGGAACATTTGCCTGTGCTCAAGTATATATGACCAAATGGGTAGAGAGGTATGTTTCAAGCTACTGATGTCATTTTTAGAATGTATTTCTAGAACATTAGTGACAAGATGTGCAATATACATATTAGGTTGTTTCATTATACAAAATGTTTTATTTTTAAAAAAAATGTTCTGATTATAATTTTTAAAGTAATCACAAAACTTGTGCAATGATAACTTATATGTACATGTATATCAGGTTGTTATTTGATAATATTAACATGATCAAGTAGATGTTTAAATCATTTATGAATAGATAGGTTTCAATTGACACAATTTGAACAAGAGTTACTGCCCTTTTGTCATCATGTTGCAGGTCTATGTGCACAAATTCATTCATAAATCTAACAAATTCAACTCGTTTTTCTGATAGCTTTAGAAGAAGTTGTTTTCTAATAACTTTTAAATTCTTTTGCCTTGCTTGAATTCATCACTACGATCAAGAAAGGATCTCTTATCAGACTTTGTTGTACTGCATGTTTCAATTTGGTTAGTCAATTAGAAAATCAACCATTTACCCCTCCAAAATGACGATCAAGGGAAATATTTCAAACTCAGATTACGTCATATCGAAACCTATCTATACAGAAGATAAATTCTGATGTAAGTGTAATGTAGAAAAAAATTCTCTGATTAATGACTGGTTAAAATGTATAACATTTATCAGCCCAAAAAATCAGTATTGCTTTAGTTTTAATATATGAGCTGCGTAGGATAGAAATAGACCTTATGCAAGTGCACATATACATGTACATGTGTAAGACTTTGATTAATTTTGGAACATCCAAATACGAAATTAAAGATGAATTTTGGTCTGTTTTGTAGAGCTCTTATAACAATTCAATTTTCAAACAGTTACAGACTTTCTGTGGAGATTTTTTCAAACAGAAATAGATTAACAGATGTATTGATATTCATTTGCATATGGTCAATTTCTATCCGATGCAGCTCATATGATATTTGTAATTAGCTGATACATTTATATTGTATCACTAACGAAAAAAAAATAACCTGAAGCTAATGTCATCAAGGGAAATTTTTTATTTCTCTATCTAACTTCTTTTCAAGGGATTTGTCATTTTGTGTTGGAAACAATGGAAAGCCATATTGCTTTAATTTGTGTATCAAAATAGAAAAAAATATATACAGCTGTATATAAGAACAGCTTTTCATTTAGTTGGCAAAAAGTTAGGAGTAAAGGGTATAAATGGCAACAGCATACAGCAGGCTTCATGACAAACTTTTTGTATTAATTCTATTGGGCTGTAGTAAAAATTCTCAAAAGCCCAAAAGAAGTTTTACAATCCCGGGCTGGTGGGCTTGTGACCAAGCACATAGTGCATACAGTGAGAATAAAGGAATAATTTAATCTGTCTTATGAATATCATTCAACCTTTGTTGTTAGAAAGTTTTTACATTTAAGAGTGAAACATGTTTATAACATAAAAAATGCATTTTCATTGGGCATAAATCATATCATATCATGCCTTGGTCTTTAAAAAGAACAAAATCATCGTCGCTTCATTGAAACTCTCTAGGAAATTATTATACCACATATTTGTTGATCATTTTGCAAGTCAAAGACTTTTACATTAAAATATATATAAAACAGTTTCCAAGGTGTTTTTGTTCAATTTATATTAAAATACTCAGCCATCAAATGGTTAACGATTATAATGCAATTTCCAGAGTCTATCCATTTAAAGAATTCTGGGCTTGAACTTGATCGGTTTTCAATCTTGATGATAGATCTTCTGCTTGCAGGATCAGTGATTGACTCTCTTTGTCAATTGGTAGCCAACAGATCAAGGTTTTGCGGATAACTCGCTGAATATTTTCTGGAGTTTGTTATCCCATAATTATACCCCCGCTTTAAAAAAGTGGGGTATACTATTTTACTTCTGTCTGTCCATCTGTCAGTCTGTCCTCCCCATGAATATTTTTCGCCGCATCTTTCTCAGGAACTACATAACAAGGATTTCTGAAATTTGGTTTCAGGGTCTATATGAGTCAGCTATACATTGTGATGCGTTTTCAGATTCATCACTCAACAACTTCCTGTTTACCGAACACTTACATCATTTTACACATGACATCCAAGTTGAAAATTATCGTCACATTTTTCTCAGGAACTACATTACAAGGATTTCTGAAATTTGGTTTCAGGGTTTATATGAGTCAGCTATACTGTGTGAGCGTTTTCAGATTCATCACGCAACAACTTCCTGTTTACTGAACACTTACATATTTTCACACTATTAAAATTATCCAGTTGCGTCAGGGACATCATCATTGAGCAGTAGCTCGCAGTTTCACTTATTTTAAAGTTTTAGAACACTTAAACTTTCACAATAAAATTGATTTCAGTCATAACTAGAATACTCACTAGAATGTTTAGGTCATGTGAGTTCTTCACATACATTATGAAAAGTGGAGTTATCAATATTAGAATAAGAAGATGTGGTATGATTGCTAATGAGACAACTCTCCATCAGAGACCAAATGACATAGAAGTTAACAAATATAGGTCACCATATGGCCTTCAACAATGAGCAAAACACATGCCTCATAGTCAGCTTTAAAATGCCCTGAAATTCCAATGTAAAACAATTCAAACAAGAAAACTAACCGCTTGATTTATGTACAAAACAATGACAAAAACAAATATGATGTACAGCAACAAATGACAATCACTGAATTGCAGGCTCCTGACTTAGGACAGGCACATACAGAATGTTGTGGAGCTAAGCATGTTTACAGTATAGGTTTCTTTCATTGTTGAAGGTCATTGTAGGGTGGCCTATAATTGCTGACTTCCACTTCATTTTAATTCTGGTAGATAGTTGTCTCATTTGCAATCATGCCACTTCTCATTTTTGTCTCGCCTTGACGGAGTCAAAAAGCGAGACATAGGTATGCTGTTGTCGGCGACGGCGATGGCGTCAAAAATGTATTAGTTTGTGATTAGGTCTAGTTCATGGTGATCCACTAGTGGTAGGTGAATGATATTTGGTATGCAGTTGTATTAGCATTGGCACATCTCATTACCATGGAGATTATTTGGCCCCGCCCCCTCAGTCAAGGTCTATTGACTTTGAAACTTTTCATAGTTTACATGTATTAGTTTGTGATTAGGTCAATTTATGGGGAACCACTAGTGGTAGGTCAATGATATTTGGTATGCAGTTGTATAAGCATTGGCACATCTCATTTCTATGGAGATTATTTGGCTCCGCCCCCTTAGTCATGGTCTATAGACTTTTAAAATTTTGCTAAGTTAACATGTATTAGTTTGTGATTAGGTCAGTTCAAGGGAAACCAATAGTGGTAGGCCAATGTTAATTTGTGTTCAGTTGTATAAGCATTAGCACATCTCATTTCCATGGAGAATATTTGGCCCCGCCCCCTCAGTCATGGTCTATTGACTTTGAAACTTTTGCTTAGTTTACATGTATTAGTTTGTGATTAGATCAGTTTAAGATGAACTGCTAATGTTAAGTCAGTGATATTTGGTATGCAAATGTATTGGCATTTGCAAATATCGTTTCCATGGAGATTATATAGCCCCACCCCTGATCATGATTCACTGACTTTGAAACTTTTACATAGTTTACAAGTTAATGCTTGTGTTTAGGTTTGTTTAAAGGGAACAACTTATAATAAGTCAGTGGTATTTGGTATGCAGTTGTATTAGCATTGGCACATCTCATTCCATGGAGATTGTTTAGCCATGTACTTTCAGTCATGGTTCATCGACTTTGAATATTTGCATAACTTGCATGATAAAGTATTGCTATTTTAATTTCAACCTTTGCATTATCAAAATTACAAAAAGGCGAGACATATCTCTGTGATAACAGTTTATTATATAGGGGCCAACTTGCAAGTATTGTCTATTATCTTGTTAATTGTAATAAATGGAGAAAATCTAACAGGGCAGAAATGTTCAGAATGTAGGGATCTACCTACCATTCATTTCTACCAAAACTATTAGACGACTTCTTATAGGAGTTATTGCCCTTAAATGGTAATTTTGGCTATTATCGTTAAAACTATTTATAGCCAAAAATTATCAGGTGGACATGATCTACAAATGTACAAGCATGGGCAAAATTCTCTGTTGACTCTTATAAGAGTTATTGCCCTTGAAAGATGATAACAGTTATTTTCCCATTTTTTGTGTGTTTTAATAAACTAGAGTAGATAGATGGGAACAGTAAACAACAAAACATGTAGGACAAAATCTACAAACAATTCAACATGGTCAAAATTGACAGTTGCCATTGGAAGACCCTTTTTACCCATATTTGTGTTAATTTGTGGAAGGAGAAAAACTGCATATGGCAAAAATTACCAGCAGGACATATTCTACTATTAAGGAAACATGGCTGAAATTGTCAGTTGAGTTATTATAGGAGTTGTGGCCCTAGAATGATGAATTTTAACTATTTTCTGTTATTTTTGCATATACTATAGTCGATGGAGATAAATTGTAAAATGATCAACAGGACATATTTATTTTCATTAAATCAGCCAACATGGCCAAAACCGTTTGCTATTGAATTCTTATAGAAGATATTGCCCTTGAAAAAAAAAACTTTGTATCCATTATTGGCCATGAATGATGATTGTTTTCTGATTTTTTTTTTGTGTAGTTGTTTGTAGAAACTATAGTAGATAGATGGAAACCAGAAATAACAAAATTGATCAGCAGGACAAGATCTACAAACAATTTAATATGGTAAAAATAGTCAGTTGACTACTTATAGGAGTTATTGCCCTTGAATGATGATTTTTAACCATTGTGTCTTTTTTTTGCGTAAATATAGAAGATCGAGATATACTGTGAAAAAACAAAAATTGTCAGCTGGATATAAACTACAAATCAGTCAACACGCCTGAAATCATCAGTCTACAAGTCCTTTTATGGATTGCCCTTGAAGGATGATATGACATTTTTGTTGCTTATTTTCTGGAAAGTATTTGAAATGTTCTCATTAAAATTGAGAATGGAAATGGGGAATGTGTCAAAGAGACAACAATCCGACCAAAGTGCATAAAACAGCCCAAGGGCACCTATGGGTCTTCAACACCGCGAGAAAATCCTACACCCTAATGATTGCATAGTATCAGTTTTACGCATTTTTGAGCCTCTAGTTTTATTTCCAGTTGATAATTCAAGTACTGTTTAACTTAATCTTTTTAAATTTAAACACACTGTCATGCATACCATGATTTTGGTTACAATGCGTTTTTTAACTGTAAGTAGGGCTATCTATAATCACTAAATAACCTTATTGTATTTTTTCCATGTAATGCAAGAAACTTTCCACTGAAAATAGTTTCCTTGATTTTCTTGAATCTGTTGAGTTTTCAACAATCTTAATACAATACCTGAAGGAAAACTTTATATAACTAATTAGGTATAATTTTTTGGTAGCATTTATTTCCTTATTTGACCAGATACTCTGTGAATGAATGTAAACTTGAGATTCAGTGTATTTTTTTGAAATTGGGTAAATGCTCAGTATACAAAATTTATACAATATTTGACATGATGAACTGACTGCCTGATTTACTTAGTGTGACTAAATTTAGTGCTGAAAGTCTTTGAAAGATCCTACTACAGGTATTTAGAAAAACTAAACCTTGATCAAATACAAATGTGGTAAATATACACCTTCCAATGATAGTTTGGAACAAATATAGTTGACTGATAACTTCTAATAGGGAATCTGGTATTGTCACAAAACGTTACTTTGGTTAAATAACCATGATAATCACTGGTGTTAAACTGATCGTGGTAACTGCAGTTACCACGATCCCAATATGGCGGAGGTAAAAATATGTAAAATCGTGTTCTGCTGATTTCTCCGTTTATACGTATTGTTTTCAAGAACTACTCACCCGCCAGGTTGATCTGTAAGGTTTTGTTATGTGTGTGTGTTATAAATACTATATATTGCCTCGTTACCAAAATAATAGCCATCGAAAGTTTTAGGAAGATAATCGTAACTCCAAAAAAAAGATAATCGTAACTTGTGAAAAAATAATTGGAAAGATAATCGTAACTGCAGAATATTTCAATGTTAATAGTAACTGATTTTTATCAGTAACCTCTGCTAACGGAATATTTGATAACAACGAACGCGATAGAGCTATATCATTTTTTTTTGTTCACCACCATGCCACAATGGACGACTAAGATATGGTATGAAACTATGATGCACACAACATGTCCAATCTTTCCAACACAGATTTGATCAGTTTATTAGCTTGAATTTAGATTGTTTAAAAATGTATGTAAAGAATTGAATCATAAACTTATAGTTGTTTAACGTTCAAAATAAAAATAAGAAGATGTGGTATGATTGCCAATGAGACGACTATCAACCAGAGACCAAAAGACGTAGATGTAAGGAACTACGGGTCATTGTACGGCCTTCAAAAATATGCAAAACTCATAGAGAAATCTAACAACAACCACTAAATTACATGCTTCTGACTTCAGAATGGAGCAGGGTTAAACATTCATGTGGGCGATCTCCTCCCCTAACCTGGGACACTGGTGTAAGATCACAACATAAGAACAAACTATGAAAATCTATTGAAAAGGCTAAACAACTCATCAGATTGACACAAAACAACAACAACAGAAACACTAAAAAGACAAAGTGCAGATCTACGAGCTCTCACAGTTACTGAAATCTATTTCAAAAGCTAACTACAACTAATAAATAAATCAGGTTTTCCAAATTAAAATCAATCAGTATACATCCATTGGATTTATTGTAAAAGGTCAAAAACAATTTGAGAAAAACATGGCCTTGTGCAATACAAAAATATAAGTATCGGCTGGATATAGGATCACAAGAGTTAAAACTGTGTAGAGATAAATATTTAGTTATGTTTTAATTTATTTATAACAAAATCAATGTAAGAACTGATAAAAACAATATTCAAAACTCTAATTACAATGTTGAATTTATAACCTTTTAGAAAAAGAATTGATATACTAACATGGAGCGTACCTAAATTTGGTAAAGGTTACTTATAATTAATTTGAGAACGAGAACTATATATGTTCCGATGATTGTGAACACCCCAAAAATAGTATTAGACATATATTGACAGGATTTTGATGATTGTTGCTATTAAGACAAAAGAATAATACTTGTCAAATGACTTACTTTATTTTACTTATACAAAGTAATCAGTTTAATAAAAACCGTACTTCGGGAAACCTAAAGAAAACTCTTGATCCAGTTGTTCGTATTTCCTTTCGTTCCATAGTGATGTAGCTTGTGGATAAGAAGACTATGTCAAATGCCTTGAAAAAAATTACGATGCAGTCCGGCGGCAAGACATGTTGCGTCTTAATTGTGTTTCATTTTCTACCCGAGATTGCTTTTTTAAACTGTGCTTTTATGATATAAGCTTTATCTGATGAATCGTCATGTATAGTAATTCTGTTATTCTTATAATTGTGGTATATTACTCCCATCTGAACATTTATGCTTTATATAGGTCCAAACCGTTTCAAGCAGTCGGTACTGCTGTCAGCTTCACTACTTTGTGTAAATATGTCTTCTATGTATTTCCAAAACGACTTTCTTATTTCTCACAGGATTTTGCTCCTCAGTTCATTCTATGTAGTAGCATCTCTTTTATCCCAAGATTTCTTATTATTTTTGTATGCTCTGTTCTATCTTTTGATTAACCTTCTTATATCTGCTTCCAAGCCCCTCTCTAAGGGTGATTGGGGAATAGAAATATGGGCACTCTTGGTCTTCTTCCGACCGGCAATAAAACCCTTGCCACAAAGTGGAGAGTCCGTTTTGGCCTTGCGAGATGTATAAAGACGCAGCCACGTCCGGTCAGAATGGGGACGTTAAATCCGATGCCTCATGTAGAAAGAGTGCCACGCTCTCTGCACGTTACGAACCCTTACAAAAAATCTGTGAGGAGTCCAAATGTGATCCTTTGCAAGGAAAATTGTCCTTTCCCAACTTATCCTCATTTCCCAGTGGCAGTCCAAATTTTCCGACCTTCATTCTGAACGGCCCCTTTCACTGGGCCTACCTATTGTATTTATGGTTATTTTTTTTCTCGTCCTGACATGCATGAATTATTTGCCACTGGACTTTAAGAAATCAACAATCAATCAATCAATCTTATATCTGCTGTCATTAAGAGCATCCATTTTTTTCACGATCATCGTTAAAATTCGAAAGCGAATCTGGTGCAGAACAAATGGTAGCGTCAATGTTATAACTACCATTGGGCCGATACCTCTGTTAGTGGACTATCAGTCCTCGGATATACCACTTGCACAGTAGCCACTATTTGGGTACTGGCATTAAAATACGGATATGTTTTCCATTGCTTATATAGAATTTGAGAAATCATTTAAACGAGAGGCTCTCAAGAGCCTGTGTCGCTCACCTGTATTTACTGATGCTTTGGAAATCATGTAAAATAAGGTTAAAATCATAATTAACAGTATTAGATATTAGATATTATAATGATATCTAAGATAATAACAAAAAACTAAAATTTCGATAAAATTACTTACTCAAGGTCAGAAACCCAACAACAGGTTGTCAAATTCGTCTGAAAATTTTAGGGCAGATAAATCTAAATCTGATGAACATTTTGCCACCTGTCAGATTTGCTCTAAATGCTTTAGTTTCAGAGATATTAACCAAAAACTACATTTTACCCCTATGTTCTATTTTTAACCAAGTCGGCCATGATGGTTGGAAGGCGGGGTCATTGGACAAAATTTTTAAACTAGATACCCTAATAATGATTATGGCCAAGTATGGTTAAATTTGTCTCAGTAGTTTCAGAGAAGAAGATTTTTGTAAAAGATTACAAAAATTTACGAAAAATTGTTAAAAATTGACTATAAAGGGCAATAACTCCTAAAGGGGTCGACTGACAATTTTGGCCATGGGACTTATTTGTAGATCTTACTTTGCTGAACATTATTGCTGTTTACAGTTTATCTCTGTCTATGATAATATTCAAGATAATAACCAAAAACAAAGGACACAGATGGATTCATGACAAAATTGTGTTTTGGTGATGGTGATGTGTTTGTAGATCTTACTTTACTGAACATTCTTGCTCCTTACTATTATCTCTATCTATAATGAACTTGGCCCAGTAGTTACAGTGGAAAATATTTTGTAAAAATTTACAAAAATTTACAAAAATTTACAAAAATTTACAAAATTTATAAATATTGTAAAAAATTGACTATAAAGGGCAATAACTCCTTAAGGGGTCAATTTTGGTCATGTTTGACTTATTTGTAGATCTTACTTTGCTGAACATTATTGCTGTTTACAGTTTATCTCTGTCTATAATAATATTCAAGATAATAACCAAAAACAAAGGACACAGATGGATTCATGACAAAATTGTGTTTTGGTGATGGTGATGTGTTTGTAGATCTTACTTTACTGAACATTCTTGCTCCTTACTATTATCTCTATCTATAATGAACTTGGCCCAGTAGTTACAGTGGAAAATATTTTGTAAAAATTTACAAAAATTTACAAAAATTTACAAAAATTTACAAAATTTATAAATATTGTAAAAAATTGACTATAAAGGGCAATAACTCCTTAAGGGGTCAATTTTGGTCATGTTTGACTTATTTGTAGATCTTACTTTGCTGAACATTATTGCTGTTTACAGTTTATCTCTGTCTATAATAATATTCAAGATAATAACCAAAAACAAAGGACACAGATGGATTCATGACAAAATTGTGTTTTGGTGATGGTGATGTGTTTGTAGATCTTACTTTACTGAACATTCTTGCTCCTTACTATTATCTCTATCTATAATGAACTTGGCCCAGTAGTTACAGTGGAAAATATTTTGTAAAAATTTACAAAAATTTACAAAAATTTACAAAAATTTACAAAATTTATAAAAATTTACAAAATTTATAAATATTGTAAAAAATTGACTATAAAGGGCAATAACTCCTTAAGGGGTCAATTTTGGTCATGTTTGACTTATTTGTAGATCTTACTTTGCTGAACATTATTGCTGTTTACAGTTTATCTCTGTCTATAATAATATTCAAGATAATAACCAAAAACAAAGGACACAGATGGATTCATGACAAAATTGTGTTTTGGTGATGGTGATGTGTTTGTAGATCTTACTTTACTGAACATTCTTGCTCCTTACTATTATCTCTATCTATAATGAACTTGGCCCAGTAGTTACAGTGGAAAATATTTTGTAAAAATTTACAAAAATTTACAAAAATTTACAAAATTTATAAATATTGTAAAAAATTGACTATAAAGGGCAATAACTCCTTAAGGGGTCAATTTTGGTCATGTTTGACTTATTTGTAGATCTTACTTTGCTGAACATTATTGCTGTTTACAGTTTATCTCTGTCTATAATAATATTCAAGATAATAACCAAAAACAAAGGACACAGATGGATTCATGACAAAATTGTGTTTTGGTGATGGTGATGTGTTTGTAGATCTTACTTTACTGAACATTCTTGCTCCTTACTATTATCTCTATCTATAATGAACTTGGCCCAGTAGTTACAGTGGAAAATATTTTGTAAAAATTTACAAAAATTTACAAAAATTTACAAAATTTATAAATATTGTAAAAAATTGACTATAAAGGGCAATAACTCCTTAAGGGGTCAATTTTGGTCATGTTTGACTTATTTGTAGATCTTACTTTGCTGAACATTATTGCTGTTTACAGTTTATCTCTGTCTATAATAATATTCAAGATAATAACCAAAAACAAAGGACACAGATGGATTCATGACAAAATTGTGTTTTGGTGATGGTGATGTGTTTGTAGATCTTACTTTACTGAACATTCTTGCTCCTTACTATTATCTCTATCTATAATGAACTTGGCCCAGTAGTTACAGTGGAAAATATTTTGTAAAAATTTACAAAAATTTACAAAAATTTACAAAAATTTACAAAATTTATAAATATTGTAAAAAATTGACTATAAAGGGCAATAACTCCTTAAGGGGTCAATTTTGGTCATGTTTGACTTATTTGTAGATCTTACTTTGCTGAACATTATTGCTGTTTACAGTTTATCTCTGTCTATAATAATATTCAAGATAATAACCAAAAACAAAGGACACAGATGGATTCATGACAAAATTGTGTTTTTGTGATGGTGATGTGTTTGTAGATCTTACTTTACTGAACATTCTTGCTCCTTACTATTATCTCTATCTATAATGAACTTGGCCCAGTAGTTACAGTGGAAAATATTTTGTAAAAATTTACAAAAATTTACAAAAATTTACAAAAATTTACAAAATTTATAAATATTGTAAAAAATTGACTATAAAGGGCAATTACTCCTTAAGGGGTCAATTTTGGTCATGTTTGACTTATTTGTAGATCTTACTTTGCTGAACATTATTGCTGTTTACAGTTTATCTCTGTCTATAATAATATTCAAGATAATAACCAAAAACAAAGGACACAGATGGATTCATGACAAAATTGTGTTTTGGTGATGGTGATGTGTTTGTAGATCTTACTTTACTGAACATTCTTGCTCCTTACTGTTATCTCTATCTATAATGAACTTGGCCCAGTAGTTACAGTGGAAAATATTTTGTAAAAATTTACAAAAATTTACAAAAATTTACAAAATTTATAAATATTGTAAAAAATTGACTATAAAGGACAATAACTCCTTAAGGGGTCAATTTTGGTCATGTTTGACTTATTTGTAGATCTTACTTTGCTGAACATTATTGCTGTTTACAGTTTATCTCTGTCTATAATAGTATTCAAGATAATAACCAAAAACAAAGGACACAGATGGATTCATGACAAAATTGTGTTTTGGTGATGGTGATGTGTTTGTAGATCTTACTTTACTGAACATTCTTGCTCCTTACTATTATCTCTATCTATAATGAACTTGGCCCAGTAGTTACAGTGGAAAATATTTTGTAAAAATTTACAAAAATTTACAAAAATTTACAAAATTTATAAATATTGTAAAAAATTGACTATAAAGGGCAATAACTCCTTAAGGGGTCAATTTTGGTCATGTTTGACTTATTTGTAGATCTTACTTTGCTGAACATTATTGCTGTTTACAGTTTATCTCTGTCTATAATAATATTCAAGATAATAACCAAAAACAAAGGACACAGATGGATTCATGACAAAATTGTGTTTTGGTGATGGTGATGTGTTTGTAGATCTTACTTTACTGAACATTCTTGCTCCTTACTATTATTCAAGATAATAACCAAAAACGGCAAAATTTCCTTAAAATTACCAATTCAGGGGCAGCAACCCAACAACGGGTTGTCCGATTCATCTGAAAATTTCAGGGCAGATAGATCTTGATCTGATAAACAATTTTACCCCATTGTTAGATTTCCTCTAAATGCTTTGGTTTCAGAGATATAAGCCAAAATCTACATTTTACCCCTATGTTCTATTTTTAGCCATGGCGGCCATCTTGGTTAGTTGGCCGGGTCACCGTACACATTTTTTAAACTAGATACCCCAATGATGATTGTGGCCAAGTTTGGTTAAATTTGGCCAAGTAGTTTCAGAGGAGAAGATTTTTGTAAAAGTTAACGGACGACGGACGACGAACGACGGACGCCAAGTGATGAGAAAAGCTCACTTGGCCCTTTGGGCCAGGTGAGCTAATAAAGGAATATATCTCCCTCATGCAAAGCTCCGATTCCTTGTCCTGATTCGGGTATACTTTAGGTCCTTTGTGGTTTTATCAGCAGCTCTGCAAAGTTTGCATTCGGTTTTGACCTCGAGCATCACTGAAGAGACATAATGAGAGTTGTCGAAAGAGACATCTGGTACCGTTAATTTTATGACTACCACCGGGTTGATATCTCTGTTAGGGAAATGTTAGTTCCAGAGAGTATCACCAGCCCAGTTGCCATTACTTTAGTATTATGGTACTGGCATGCAAAAACTGAAATTGATTGATTGAACTTTGCTGTTATAAAACTTTAAAAATCATTTAAATTAGGGAATCAATCTATCTTCTTCTTCTTTAGTATAATTATACCATCAATATTTACCGTAAATTTTAACTTGTGAAATATATATAGACTATATCTACAAAGCAAAAAGTAAATTAGTTTGAGATAACCACTTATTCACCAATTCTGGTCACACTATCAAACTTTTATGCAATATTTAGATATAGTCGCCGTCCCAATCAACAGATCAAATTACAATTATCACTGATAAGTTACTATTGTCATGTCCAAATTACGACTATCTGATAGTCCAGTTACGATTATCATATCAAAAAAAAATCATGGAGTTACGATTATCTTCCTTAAATTTTCGATAGCTATTATTTTTGTAATGAGGCCCTATATGATATCAGGAACACACACGCAACAAAACCGTACAACTCAACCTGGCGGCTGAGTAATACTTGAAAACAACACGTTTACACGGAGAAATTAGCAGAAAACAATTTTACATATTTTTGTCTCCGCCATATTGGGATCGTGGTAACTGCAGGGATCATGGTAACTGCAGTTACCAAGATCAGTTTAACACCAGTGATAATGAGGTCCAAGGACAATGAACAGTCAGAAAGAGTTGTACACATAATATTTCTATAGTACAAATGTATCGCTACATTTGGTATCAAGCTTCATTTGTGCATGCTTTACTGTATATGATGCATGTTGACATCCGTTCCTCATCAAATTCCTGTTTACTGAATACTGATATTTATACCAGGGGTTTCTATTGTGAGCAATAGCTGACTGTTCATTTTGTTTGTGTTATTCGCTAATTTTGAGGTTTTGTTAATGGCAATTTATGTCATATGATGGAAAAAAAACATGCCAAAATTTTAATGTGACCAAATGACCTCAAAATCAAGAGGGGTAGTTTCACACAAAGGTGCATTATTCACCAAAGATTAGTTAACACTTGATGTAAGGTTTAAAAATGAACAGACACGAAACGTTTTCCTAATTTTCTGTCCCATCATATGCAATGTGACATTGAAGTACATACTGACACAAAAATCAAAAGGGATTTGTTCTTTCCAAGGGGCATCAAGCGAAGTTTGGTGAAGTTTGGGTTTATGGTTCACTAGATATCCTGAAGTAAAAATAATGCAAATTTAAGTCTATCAATTGCTATTGTGCCCTTGAACTTTGACTGGTGACCTCAAACTCAAAAGAAATCTTTAATCCCAAGGCTTATTTTTAACCATATATTGGTTAGGATCTTTAGCTAATATTGTATGCAAAACAAACTTTTTAAAAATATAATCTACTTATAAGCACTGTGACCGTTATCTATAATATACTGACTCAAAAACCAAAAGGAGCCATATATTCTTCCAAGGGACATATTCAAACTTACGCTTAGTAAAGGTTGGATAATGGTTCGAAAGATACACGAAACCCAAAATTTCATTCCGTTGATAAAAGTTGTGACCTTGACCTCTCACATATTTACTTCAAGGTCAAAGGCGGTATTATTCACCCTATGGTGCATTATCAATCAAAATTTTGGAAAGATATTATTAATGGGCCAAGGTCATTTGTCCAGTAATCATTTTGTTTACTTCCCGACTGCATTCACCATATTAGAATCGAGTTCGATAACGTCGCAACTCAGATAAACTGACCTAATTATGAAAACTTCAAATTGATTATGCACACCTTACAATAATTTCAAGTACTAAATATCGTTGACCTATTATTTATAGTAACCGAGAAATAGACCTAATCACATAAACTTAACAATGGCAAATGGACTCTATAAAATGAGGTTAAGGTCAGATTAACCCCGCAAGACGGATGTGTACACCGTGTAATGATTCTTCACATCACCTAGAGTTGACCTTTTACTAAAAGCATATGATAAACTGACATATTAAACACGAAAACTAAACGTTGCTCAATGCTCTTTAGATGAGGTCAAGGCCAGGTAAATCCTGTCTTATGCCGGACACGTTTACCTTGGAACGATTCTATAAACGAAATTATCGCCTTTTACTCATAATGAGTGAAATGTATGCAGTCATTGTTTCAAATATTTGTTGTTCGTTTATTGTTTTGCATAGTTTGTTCTTACGTTGTGCCGTTAAACCACTGTCCCAGGTTAGGGGGAGGGTTTAGCGCCAACAAACTAGTTTAAACCCGCCACATTCTGTATGTGCCTGTCCCAAGTCAGGAGCCTGTAGTTCATCGGTTGTCGTTTGTTGCTGTATATCATATTAATTTTGTTTTTCGTTCATTATTTTGTACATAAATCAGGCCGTTAGTTTACTCGTTTGAATTGTTTTATATTTGGCATTGCGGGGCATTTTATAGCTGACTGTGGTATGGGTTTTGCTCATTGTTGAAGGCCGTACGGTGGCCTATAGTTGTTAATTTCTGGGTCATTTGGTCTCTTGTGGAGAATTGTCGCATTGGCAATTATACCACATCTTTTTGTTTTTATGTTGAAACATGAAACTGGGGCCAAGGACATTGGATATATGCAAGATGAAAACTTAAGATGATGATTAGCGCAAATTTCAGTTTTCCTTTCTGTTTTCAGTTGTATTTTAGGATGATTTTCTGAAAGTTGATTTCAAATTGCGAACATAGTTTGATAACAAATCTCAAGAACGATGATAAGAAGGTGATATTTGTAACACACTTTGTAAATTCTAACTTTCGTTTTCTTTTTGCCACCTTGTTATGGTGTTATTAGATACATTTTGGTATATAACTTGCCGGGTTCAGGTATACTCAAATTTGTCTTCCTATTGTGACTTTTCCTTTTCTTAAAATTGATGTAGAGTTGTTTTACGGTTTCATATACTGTTTCATTTCTCAGTTGTTATGATTTTCGATCGCGTATAACTTTGGTGTTGATGGCAGAACCTTGATAGTTTCATTTTACATTAATTCTGCTAAACTTTGGTAGACTAGAGCTATTTAGATTGTTACAAGTGTCTTAAGCTCTTAAAAACTCATATTGGACCGTATTTTGACTTCCAGATGTCTTCACATGTTGTTGGTGGTGATTTTTGTTGTTGTTGGTTTTGTTTTTTTTTTTGTTCTACGTCTCCTTTTCGAATGCAATGTATTACATCTACGTCCTGTTTCATGTTCACCGATTGTACTCACATTCTCAAAGGAGTAGGCCCAGTAAGACCCCCTTTTGGCCCCAAAATATAGCAGTTTTACAAAATTGTTAAAATGTAAATTTTTAGCTATTTATTGGAAAGAAGAATACTTCTGTTACATAAATATGGGCAGTTTTTGACAATACAGTGCACATGTATCGGGTACTAGCATCATTAAGTCATGCTAAATTACTGAAATCTTCGAAATTTTAGCATTTTGGTTAATTTTTAGACGGTTTCCGTCTGAAATGGAAGTGGCCGCATTTGTGTTCATTCTTAATATTTAAAAGTAAGTTGTAATTGATGATAATACATAACATATATAAAGGTTGAGAATGAACACGGATGCGGCCACTTTCATTTTTGACAAAAAACACGATATAGAAAAAAAAACAGTGATCTTAAATATGAAAAACTAGATGGCGTCTAGACTGAAATACACACGGAATGCTGGTACATATTATCGAGTCCATACATCGTAAATTGTTTATTTTAGATTTTTTCTAATTTATATGTTATACATTAAATTTGGAGTAGGTCCGGTAAGGGCCGATTTTGGCCTCAAAATTCAGGTTCATCTGATGAAAGATTTTGGACACTTTTTAAACACTTAAGTCTCTACTTCAGTGGATTCAATTAGTTAATGTGAAAATGTGTATTTCAGTCTAGACGCGATCAGTGCGCAGTTTAACCGTTCGTTGCCCAAAATAAATGTTTTTCTATATTTTAATAAGAAACAAGGTTTTAATTTGACATTCTAAAATAAACAATTTACGATGTATGGACTCGATAATATGTACCAGCATTCCGTGTGTATTTCAGTCTATTTCACTTTCATTAATGACACATTTAAATTTTTTTTCTATCTCGTAGGTAATACCCCTTTTAAAAAAAGTGACATATTATGGCATATTTGATAGATTTTTCATATTTAAGCTCACATTTGAGCGTCTTTAATGACTTAATCAGTTCAAATCTTTCACATTAACTAATTGAATCCACTGAAGTAGAGACTTAAGTGTTTAAAAAGTGTCCAAAATCTTTCATCAGATGAACCTGAATTTTGAGGCCAAAATCGGCCCTTACCGGACCTACTCCAAATTTAATGTATAACATATAAATTAGAAAAAATCTAAAATAAACAATTTACGATGTATGGACTCGATAATATGTACCAGCATTCCGTGTGTATTTCAGTCTAGACGCCATCTAGTTAATCATCGCGGTAGCATCCGAAGATTGCCGACGGTCATATAACCCGATTTAAACATTAAATATAGATATAAATAGATAACGAACACGTGCAATTGGATTTTTCTAGGTCTGTTTGGTTTCATATTATAGGTTAAAAATATGTTTATCATCGTTGTGTAAGAATGAGTTTTGTGGATCGAATCAGTCAACCAAATGGTCTACCCTTGTTTCACTTTCAATGTTGACAATCTTTTCCTTTTAATAGCCGAACACGCCTAGCTTATGCGTAACCCATCTCTAGCTAAGGGGTTAAATTGAAGTTCACATGGATACGAATTGAACGAGGTCGAATTATTCACTTACTAATAGCTTATTTTGACAAAATTGAACCAAACTGGCTGCTAAAAGCGAATTATTATTTCACTATTTCACTTTCATTAATGACACATTTAAATTTTTTTTCTATCTCGTAGGTAATACCCCTTTAAAAAAATCGGATTAAAGATTTGTTATTAAGTTAAGATAGGTCGGCATATGCATCAAAAGAGTGTCTTGAACGATCAGTGCGCAGTTTAACCGTTCGTTGCCCAAAATAAATGTTTTTCTATATTTTAATAAGAAACAAGGTTTTAATTTGACATTCTAAATTGATTTCTAGTTATGTTACTTTTATAACTTGACTGACTGTTCAGAAAATCGTCAATGGATTTGTCACTCATCTGGCTGTTCATGAAATCGCGATAACTTATGTCGGCAATACTGCAATTGTCCGTTGAATTGAATGGCGACATATTTGCTAAACAGCTGTCATCGAATTTGTATGTGTATTTCTTTCCATTTACTTTTCTCATAATATTTTTATCGTAATAATACCGGAGTGCTCTACTGAGTTTATCATAATTCATGTTTGGTCGACACTTTCTTTGTCCCCATTTTCTGGCCACTTCTTCCGGATCAACAATTCTAAACTCTCCTTCAGTTCCTTCCCATATTATACACTCTCTGTTCGATGTTGTTGATAGTAGCTCCAACAAGAACTGCCAAAGCTGAATTTGCCCAGAACTTGAGCCTGAAATTCATAAGCAACGTGAGATATAAATTAGTTTGTCGTTGACGCATTAACATAATCGGATAAAGGTTTTATAACACGAATCATTTAATGCCAATCATACTTGCAATAAGCAACACAACAAGCGCCATTAGTGGAGCAGAAACTGTTTATCCGTTCGGAGCAGATGAGTTCCCTTTTTAAATCCCATGGTGCAAAGGGCTAGGTGAGCTTTTCTTATCACTTGACGTCCCGTCGTGTATGGTCGTCGTCCGTTTACTTAAACAAAAATCTTCTCCTATGAAACCTCTGGGCCTGTTTAAAAAATGTGTCCGATGACCATGCCGGCCAACAAACATGGCCGACATGGCTAAAGGGTAAAATGCAAGTTTTTGTTTATTATTGTGAAAACCGCTATATATCGGAAAATTAATCTGACAGAGCAGAAATGTTGAGAAAGTTCAGCTCTACCTACTATCCATTACCATTACGTCAAAACTGTCAGACGACTTCTTATAGGAGTTATTGGCCTTAAGGTCAAGTTACAGTGAATGGGCTTTGTCACAGATTTGGCTACGATTTTGCATACAACTTTGGCTCGTTGAACTGTAACCAAAAATCGAATAAATAATGCATTTATCTCTTTCATCATCTGAAATATTACTGATTGGATTCTTTCAAAAGAGGTGAACATTTGTATAGAAAGAACATAAAATCGGCGAAAATACTTCTTAAATTTGTCTTAAATTATCAAATCTCTAATTTCTAGTACATTGATTTTTCTTGAAAAACTATATAACCTTTAAACCTTGATAACAGTGCATATTACAATAGTTCCGGACATGCAGTAACCGAAAATACACGAATGATACACCGTGACGAATGTCTGTGTGCACGACACGTGTTTCTAGACCTTCATCTTGAACTCGTTAGACCAACACCTTAGAAACAAGAGATCCAGATGAAAACTTTAAAAAAAAAATCAAACAAAAAGGGACCTAGTCAGAACAGCTTAAATCTCCTTATGTTAACTCTGTCTGAGGGAGTTGGAACTTCATTTTCAGTATAATTAAATACCAAATTTACCAAACATTTACCAAAAAAATATGTATCATGACTTTTACGTCAGTACTAAAGCAGTGGATTCTGAAGTCATGAAAGTTAAAAGCAGACGGCACTGCGGCTACGACAACTCGAACAAATTCAACACATGGATCCGTGATTTGTGACACAGATATTCCTGTACGAAAATCATGATGGCGTCTGTACAACATATGGAAAGATGACAGTCAACTTTAACATATTTAAACCCTGTTATTCCTTAAGTTTATTTATATACATTTATCATTAGTTGCATTTAGTATATAGTGTCCTCACAATGCCACGAGTCTATTGGTGGTGAGTAAGGCATTGAACAAACGACCATGGCAACTTTTCATATTATTAATTAGTCCAATATTAACTAAGTTCCTTTTTCTATAACTTTTCATTAAAAGATTTTTCAATTTTGTTGTTTGTAGAAAATTTTAAGATTTGTTATACGAAGAAGTCATTGCAATTGTATTGGAATATCTAAATTTGTTTGTGTGTACATTAGCCTCATGGTATAACATAGTACATAATTATACGTACTGTGTTTCTGCAGAAGTCATTGCAATTGTATTGAAATATCTAAATTCGTATGTGTGTATATTAGCCTCATGGTATAACATAGTACATAATTATACGTACTGTGTTTCTGAAGAAGTTATTGCAATTGTATTGAAATATCTAAATTCGTATGTGTGTACATTAGCCTCATGGTATAACATAGTACATAATTATACGTACTGTGTTTCTGAAGAAGTTATTGCAATTGTATTGAAATATCTAAATTCGTATGTGTGTACATTAGCCTCATGGTATAACATACTAGTAGTACATAATTATACCTGTGTTTCTGAAGAAGTCTTCTTGGTAATCAATTACTCTATTTTCTCTCCTAGGATAATATTGCTGAGAATAGTTTATATCTTCATTTGTTTGGTATCTGTATTGTAATAAATCTTTATATTTTAGATATCTGTACTGGTTATATGTGGTATCTGTTGGTATCTGTTCGCTATCCGTAACCGGTTTTCTGGTATAAGAAATGTTATGACATATGTTGTTGTGCGCTGCTGACTGGTAAACTGGCAGGGGGATATTTGACTTGTGGTTATAGAAATCCATATCCAATAAATTAAAGTGCCTATAATATAAAATTCATATGCTGAACTTTTTGTTGTAGCAGGAATATCTGCATGTTATATTTACAGTATTATTAAGGATTTGTAACTGATTTAAAAGACAAAAGGAAGGATGGAAATATTCTTGTCGCGCAACTTGAACAAATTACACCATGAAAAAATGTTAATATCGGTAAATAAAAACTGTCAAGATATTTTATACTAGGCTAGGTCACAGCTGAATGCATAAATAAATTGTGGTAAAAGGATTAAACTTATCCAAACAAAATATCAACATCTACTGTTTGATTGAAAAATGGAATAATTTTGAGGAGTATAAGATAAGGTGAATTTTCAGTCAAAAGCATACGATTTATTCTAAGGATCATTGATGAAGTCATGTTATTCGTTTTCCGTGCGTTTTTTATGAGTTAAAGAGCAAAGACTGATCGGCTGCATCTTCGCTAGCCAAGGGCCGGATCTTATCCTTGTTTGCAAAGATGGATCGGCTGGGAGTCAGAACAATGTGTCTGTTTATATTAGTGTGGCATGTCTTCCTGCAGACTGTTACCTTGTGAACTAGCAATTTAAAACATCAGACTCAGAGTGTCGGGCCAATATAATGCAGTTCATATTCATGTTCTCATCCTGATATGCATGTGATATTTGCCACTGGGCGTTAAAAACCAATTTTTCCATCAATACAACAATACAGTTGGTAGAGTTACTTATACTTTTTGAAGTTAAACGAATCGACCTTGTTGCAGTATATATACATATATGATCGGAGGCTTTATCAACAGAAGCTAGAAAGAATAGCCACAAAAACTAATACCGGCCTCAGAATACCGGCTTTGTTTGACATAGTTACAACCCTTGTTTTTTGGATAATAAAAAAAAAAAAAAATTCAGCTGAGAATTTATCAAATAGTGTACGTTTAAATAGAAAATATCAAAGAATGATTACGTGGTGAATGTTACCCTCAGGAATAGTCCACTAACAGTTATGTGGTAGTAAAGCAAATAAAACACATCGATATATCATCAGTGTTCTTCGAGCATTTCTGGATAACTTTCATAGGGATCGAGTGGAGCCAAAAATCATGATCCAAGCATAGATATTTAAATTGAGAGATATATTGTCATAAAAGAAATCTGCAAATTTAAACAATCATTTTTAGCAGAAGGATGAAACATTATGATGCAAAAAAATTTAATGATTTTCACTTTTTTATTGTAAAAGCGACTTATTTAAAAAGTCTTAATTTGAATCATCTTGGGTGCATTTATTGCGCTCGTTGCACATTTCTGGATTGGCCTTTATAAAGACCCCCTCAAAAACGCCAAAGCTTATTTTCGAACAGTAGATAACCTAGCGTAATTAAATACGGTGCTTTGTAACCAAATAGGGTCTGAAACAATACTCAAAGCCTTTAATTGAGGAGTGCCACAATCTGGAATTGTCTGACAGGTTTGTTTCCTCTTGACATTTGTTTTCGGTAATATTTCCGTTTAGATTGTCGTTATAAAATCAAAACAGCAATTTCTTAAGAAATTGTCAATGCGATTTTTTTCGTTCTTGATTTTTTAAAAGAGTATTCACAATTATGAGAATCGTCGCCGGTGAATGTGGTCAGTTTTACTTCTGTTGCACTTACGGAGTAAACATAAGAATAGTGGGGAAACTATTGAAACCATTTTATTGCAATATATAGTCTGAATAATATACATGTATTTAGAACCTTTTTTTAACGTTTAACGATTTTCAATGAAGCTTTTATATTTTTACCAAAGTGTTAGATTGTATGAATATGTTCTTAAATGATAAAGATGTCAAAATTTTCTTTTTTATATACTAGCTTTGCTAGTAACGTTTGTGTGAACAACTTTCCAATTTTATTGTTTTGATTTTATTAAATTTGATTTTTATTTTCCCAGCTGTGATGATAGTTTGGATCACATTTTTTGAAACAATACAAAAAACTCAATTTTCATGAGTATAACATATATACGGAAGCCCATTTAGGACTTCCCAAAAATATATATTTGAATTCGAAATCACGAATTTAAATCGTTATCACAAATTGAAGAATTCGTTATAACAGATTAAATTCGTGCAAACAAATTTCCGGAATTAGTTATAACAGTTTTTGTAATTCGTAATTACGAATCAAATTCGTTATCACAATTTCTTGTAATTCGTGATAACGGATGAAAATCGTAATAAAGTAAATTTTATTCAATCCGTGATAACGAATTCTACAATTCGTGATATCGAATTCAAATCATATTTTTGGGAGGTCCTAAATGGGCTTCCGTACAGTATAGAATCCTATTCTAATAGTCACAAATATCAATTTTGGTACGAAATAACAGATGTCAGATATACGTTCATGACACAACAGCCCAGTATTTTTTGTTGTTTGTTTTATTTGGTTTGTTCAGTTTGTTGTTTTTGTTATGTTTGTTGGCTTTTTAACTATACTAAAATATACCTTCTAAATCTGCTATCAATGTCATTTTTTTCTTAGGCTTCTTTTGGGACTAATATACAATTGTATTAGTACTAGGCTTATTGCCATGTTAAATGTCATAATGCAATTTCCTTACCTTGAATCCATTTGGAAGCCTCCAATAAAATGCCGTTTTCCTATGATATCCCGAGACACCCTTCATCTTTATATACCATGATTTTATCTTATAAATTATTCATAGAATAACGGTTCATTGGTTAATGTTGATCATGATTCCAATTTGCCGAATTTTATTACTAGACTTTTAGAATTAAAATGGTCTTGTTTATAACCATCTTTATTTTGTTCATGTGTTTGATTATTTTGATTTTAAGTGTGTGTATGTGTGTATATATACTAAGTTTACATCTGCAATAATGATATATTGTTATAGTAATCTCAGATAAAAAAAAATGCAAAATTAATAATAAATGGAAAAGCTTGAATGATCATATGCTATAAAAATTGTATAAAAAAAATTCTTACACTTACAGAACAGTAAAATACTAATTCCAAAATGTTATAATATAATTAACTTTGCCTTCGTGTTTATTTTTATATATATATATGATGAAATGAAGCACGGCAATCGTTTGTCTTTCAACTGCTATACTCGTGCACTCAATTATCTCCGCAAATGAGTAGATACCATGCTTTGGTTAAGTTTGAATTAGTTTAAGACATTAAAATGATAAACAGATTATAAGTTGTAAGAAGTTTTAATTAATAATTAATCAGACAATTGATGCTGAATTTTGCATGGCAACCTACACGCGAATTGTCATGTATGTGAAACAAAGCATCTGGTTCCGAAAAGTCATAAAAATACGCGGCATTTCCGTGATCTTACAAGTTAACGATCTTCGCTGATGACGGCCCCACTATTTGTTTACGTTCAAATTCATTTACACGAATCGTAATTAAGATATAATCGTTTGGAACAACTTGAGGCGATAAGCGCTTCTTTGTAAATAGAAAGAGACAGAATATTAAAAATTTACTCACATTAGCGGTATCTGATCAAACACTTTTTGGTTGAATGGAACAATTACGCCAATAAACATGATACATTTCTAAATGCACAAAATGGACAATTTGTCATTATGGCCCAGTCACTACCGTAGTTTAAAACTGATACTATACTATATAACACACTATCATGGTGCAAAAGTTGTCTCAGTTTAAACAGAGACATATATATATACACATGTGTATATATGTCTCTGGTTTAAAATTAGAATTATCTATTACATTAACTGCATAGCAATATCAAGTTTATGAAAGAGAGTATTCAAAATTTGTAGTAATATGGAGATTTGGAGCGGGTCGGTTGGAATAAGTATGACCTATTTGAAGAATGAAACCCAGTTTTCAATCTAGATCAATGCAAATTTACAGAAGGATTCCACACATGCTGAAGTTGTGCACCTGCTAGATTATGGTCGGAATCGTTGAGAATTTTGCTACCGATTTTAGTCCAGACTCCGTGGGAACTTCGTTAGTTTTCACTATACAAAAGACGACACCAATAGTGTGTAATCAAATGCTCTTAAATGTCAGCTTTCAACCCGGATCTTTGAAACTTCATTGACTGAAAAATTACACTGACTCATGTGAAGTTGTTTAATGTTAACGTTATGGAGTTAATTTTGAAAACTTTTTTTCACAATGTTTTATTCCGTTTTTCCATATACCTAAATGTCCATTATGGACCATTTCGTAATTGTTAAAGAAACGTTCGGGCCCTTACAGTCTTTACTATTCTGTTAACCAAGGAGTGTCATATGCTGGTAATGATCGATATGGCGTTACACAGGGCCTCTCTTTTCGAGCTAGATACTTACACTAAATACCGTTTAGATGTGTACGGGTTAACATTTTGGTTTATTTGTTAGTTGAAACTAGCGTTCGGATCTTTTATGGGAGATTGCAGTAAAATATTGTCTTGATTTTTGATAAAAGCATATTTTGAATCAGAAATTCATTTCATTTGTAGACTTTTCATTTAAGTGAGAGAAAACTATGTGGTTTAAAATTTATCTAATTGTGACTGTTTTAACAAATAGGAAATACTTTTTGATTGATTTAAACAATTTAAAACTTCAGATTGCGTCCGAATCGCACCTCTGGACACAACTGCAGATAACTCTGATAAGATTCATAAATACCCAATAGGTGCTTGAGGACAGGACCCTTTGTTGAGCCCCATAGTCCCTCCCCCTTTATTATATAAATTCTCGATTTTCTAATATATAGTTCATTTATTTGTACCAAGCGCTCTATAGTCGAGTGGCACATTGATAGTAAACATGTAAATTTAGAGTAAAAATATGGTATATTGGTATACATACGGTACAAGTAAATGATATGTATTAGAAAATCGGGGATTTATATAATAAAGCTAGGGAGGGACTATGGGGCTCAACAAAGGGTCCTGTCCTCAAGCACCTATTGGGTATTTACGAATCTTATCAGAATTATCTGCAGTTGTGTCCAGAGGTGCGATTCGGACGCAAGAGGTTTTTACGGTGTTGTTTTCATTTTGTTTGCCTTTGTATTTACATTTTACTATATTTGTACTTTGTCGAGAAAGTGTATACTATATACTGTATATACTATCAACTACAAAAACATTTTTTGTCATTGTTTTATCCGATGAAATTTACTATCAACTACAACAACTTTGTTGTTTGGCGTCTTTTGTTTGTTTGAATTTTGTATAGTCAGTTGTATCGTATGTCTGTTATGTATGTTTACACACGGTTTTGGCTGCTGGGTCCCAATTATTGTCACATTAACCTTTTATGTCTGTTTTGGTTTCTCAACCAATTTTGTCAATATAACGGAACTATTAACAACTGTCACACAAGTGGAAGGTTTAGCTAGCTACAAAACCAGTTTTTTTATCCATCATATTCTTCGGAAAATGCCTGTACCAAGTCAGGAATATAATAGTTGTTTTCATTTGTTCCGTTGGTTGATAAAATCTAACGTTTGATTTTGTCAGTCTTTATTGACGTCCCTTTTTTAATATTACAATGTACCTATATCTTGGAGTTCTGTATTATTTTATACTTTTTTTTTTTAAATTAGATTGTTTATCTATTTAGATAAATCAGTTGTCGAAAGTTATACCATATCACGATACAAATTTAAAAATCAATTTTATTTTTTGTTGAATCACTAAAATTTGATTGAGATCGTTGCAAATCTCCTGATCATATTAGCTATGGGTATAAATATCTTTGTGGTATCTTTAACCATTTTATTGTAAGGCACTGGCTACGATTACCCGCAAAAAGAAACAATTTTCAAAATTGCGAACTTCCGTACAGTTGTAATAAAAACTGTAGACTTCAACCTCCTAAAAATCTTTGAAAGTGCGAGGATGTTCGATGGATTATTCGGTCAAAAGCTCTCTCGAATGTGTTTTGTACAGTTTTTATATATGCCGGATCCGTTGAAAATGATTTTTTTATCTTATCTTATGTATATATTTATGATCATTTATATTATGTACTTGTCACGATATTTTGCCTAATTTGAATCGTTCAGGAATAGTCACATGTTAAACTATATTTTCAAAGGTAGAAAAGTGATATTGCACGATTATTTTATGATGCAAATGTGGTCGGACATTAATAATATAACTATTTTAGCCTTTGTCAAGGACGTATAACTAACATATAATATACGTCCTTGCCTTTGTATAAGGTCAATACAGGATAATATATCGACCTCGGACTTTCACGAGTAATCCGGCGGTGGTTTGGACATTACACTACGCTACTGCTTTTTTAGGGTACCAGAAACGCGAAAATTTTGATTTTATTTATTATGAAAAACAAACTGCTTACTGGTCCGCAATGTTGAGTGACAGTGTTTCACAGTGGGACAGATGTACTTTTGAAAACCATCTGCAAATATGTTATCATTATGAATATCTGGAAACACTATCAGAAGTATTAGAAAAGATCCCCAAAATTGGGATATTGACAGAGGAACAGAACTCATATTGTGCAGAAGTGAAGCGTTATCTTGAAAAAATAGACGGCGATATTGCAACTACGTACAAACTGAAATTCCGTCCTCAAAAGTTTTTAGCTGCCCTAGATGAAATTTATGAAAAATTTGATGAGGACAGAGAACCTACCGAGTCGTGAGTATAGACTATTACACACTATAGACCTTTGAGTTGCTTTAACTGTTTAATATCAATACTTCAGAATTTGTGACACTTTAACTATTGACGTCATACAACAATTACTTTTGTATTATTTTGTAAGGCATTTTCTCTTGTAATGTTAAATTTTCACGGTAATGTCTGTGATCACAGGTGATGGCAAGTTATAGACAATCAATGACCGAGTAATGGTTAATGAGACAAATAGCAATAGTGTGTATTGGAAAAGGGATGCAACAAAACTTGCCTATAATTGCTTACATCCACTTCATTTGAATTTTGGTGGCTAGTTGACTCATTTGCAGTCATACCACATCTCCTTTTTAGCTCACCTGGCCGAAAGGGAATCCGGGTCTGTTCGCCCAAAATCATGTTCACTCACATTCATGTTTGCCCCCTTTCACGTTCGCACCCCACACAATCGCACCTTGGGTCCAATCACACCCTTTTTATAGGTTTTGTGTTGAATACATTTTTAATCGTTTTTAAGTAAATGTACATGTATCGCTATAAATAAGTTTTTCGTATTGTTTCCTCAAAATAAAATAATATTCTTAAAATGTATTGTTTCCTTTAGTGTTTTAGTTTGTTTCCTTTAGTGTTTTAGTTTGTTTCCTTTAGTGTGATCACCCCCAGTTTTTGGTGGGGTGTTTTGTGTATAATTATTTGTCTGTTGGTCTTTTTCTTTTTTAACCATGGCGTTGTCAGTTTATTTTTATACGCCCCTTTACAGGACATGTTATGGTACATGTATACCGTTGTCCGTCTGTCCATCCGTCGTCAACATGTCGGACATTAACTCAAAAATGGTTTAACCAATTTGCATAAAACTTTGGTGAATAGTTTATATCTATTGACGTGAGCTCCCTTTCATTTTTTATAAATTTCATATTTTTCGTTTTTGAGTTACTGGGGTTTTATTCATTAAAAAAAGGGGGATTTTCCAGTTTTCGGACAATTACTCAAGAATGCTTTCACCAACTTGCAAGAAATTGTGATGAATTGTTTATATCTATTGACATGAGCTCCCTTATGATTTTTATAAATTTTAGATTTTATGTTTCCGAGTTACACGGTTTTATTCATGAAAAAAAAGGGGGATTTTCCAGTTTTCTGACAAAAACTGCTTTCAGCAGCTCCCTTTTGATTTTCATAAATTTCTAATATGACATTGAGAATTAATTGAACTTTATTTGTTTATAGTCTGACAACAGATTTACTAAGTATTGCACAACAGCAAGAAATCTTTAATAAATTCAATTCATATAACCAATTTCAAGTTCTTTGACTACATTTATTCAGAAACCTATAATATGTCAAATATTTAATTACAATCCAAATTCAAACCTGTATCAAGCTTGAATATTGTGTCATTTTTGCCCCAACTGTTCAGGGTTGGACCTCTGCTGGCGTATCCAGCTGCGCTCAGCAAAGCAGTTTATTGACCTTTGAGTTTGAATGTCCTTCTGGTATCATTTCACCTCTCTTCAATTAATTATTTCGACTAATCATGAATAAAAGATTGTCATGAAGATTAAGGCAAAGATTTGTATTAAAAAAAAATAGGGTGCAAACGTGTATTGGGAGCGAATGGACCCGATAACGCCGAAAGGCTAAGTGAGCTTTTCTAATCACTGGATATCCGTAGTCCGTTGTCATCATTTATTAACTTTTACAAAAATCTACTGCTCTAAAACTACTGGGCCAAATTTAACCAAACTTGGCCACAATCAAAATTAGGGTATCTATATATGAGTATTAGGACAACTATATTTGGTATATTGGTTCCTTGCAATGTCTACATGTCTGTCAGACAGGGTTCACCTGACCTTATCTCATTTCATGGATCAGTGATCAAGGTTAAAGTTACATGAATAGGTCTGTTTCTCAGATACTATAAGCAGTAGGTCAACTATATGTGGTGTAAAGAATGATTGTAAGGGGTACATGTCAGACTGGCAGATTTCATCTGACCGTGACCCCATTTTCATGGTTCATTGGTCAATGTTAAGATTTTGTGTTTTGGTCTGTTTTTCAAGTACTATAAGCAATAGGTCAATTATATTTGCTGTATGGAATGATTGTAACATGTACATGTCGGTCTAGCCATTATCATCTGACCTTGAGCTCATTTTCATTTTTCATTGGTCAATGTGAAGTTTATGTGTTTAAATCTGTTTTTTAAATACTAATAGCAATAGGTTAGCTATATTTGGTGTATAGAATGATTGTAAGATGTACATGTCTGTCTGACAGGTATCATCTGACCTTGACCTCATTTTCATGGTTCATGGGTCATTATTAAGTTTTTGTGTTTTGAACTATTTTCAATTATCATAAGCAATCATAGGTCAACTATATTTGATACATTGAATGCAGATCTACACATAAGTCAACAGAACCGAAATTGTTAGTTGAATCCTTATTGAAGTTATTGCCCTTTAATGACGATTTTCCCCATTTTTATACGACAGCAAAAAATTTTGCGGTTTATATGGGTATCATGTTTGTTGATTTCGTAAGCGTTTTCCGAAGACATTTGGTTTCCGGACAATAACTTTAGTATAAGTAAATAGAAATCTATGAAATTTAAACACAAGGTTTATAACCTCAAAAGGAAGGTTGGGATTGACTTTGGGGGTTATGGTCCTAACAGTTTAGGAATTAGAGGCCAAAAGGGGGCCCTCATAAGCATTTTTCTAGTTTCCAGACAATAACTTGTGGAACGGTGTATGGATCTCTCTGAAATTATACCACAAGGGATGGTTAGGATTGGCTTTGGGGGGTAATGGCTCAAATCGTTTAAGAATTAGGGGCAAAACAGTGGGAAAAACAAGGGTTTCCTTGGTAATGGACAATCACTTTTAAGTACAATGTTAAGTTTGGACTACCTCCCTTACACTGCTTTTAAATTATGTATAAAGAAATGTTGTATTGTCTTGAGGTGATTAGCTGTCAATTTATTTTTAGAAGTTACTATTAAAAATGCTGATTAAGGAATATTAATTTTAGACATGATTATGTATGTCATTTCTATTTTAAGACTTTTATCAGGGGACTTACTTAAATGAGTGATTTTTTATAGCACTGATTCAAGTAACATTATGTCCACAAATGTTGGAAGTAAGAGTTGTCTTTCTTTAATAATCACCTATTTAAGTAGTACAAATAAATCACTAGACTAAGTGATTTAATTGTATTGTAGCTTTAAACATACACTTTTAATGATCCAGGGACTAATTATGTTGCTAAAATTCAAAAATTTGTAATCAAGTTAAAATTTTATGAAATATTTATACTTACCAGTCAGAAACATACTTTTGGATTATCTTTCTTTACTACGTTCATAACTCGCAAACACACAGATGATCTTGATTCAAACATTAACTAACCCAGATCATCCGTGTGGTTCATGCTTCAGTTTATCGGCGTGTACAAAACACCCGCACTGAAATTAAAGCATGGGGCGGCGGTGGGAATATTGACTGGTAAGTATAAATATTTCATAAAATTTTAACTTGATTACAAATTTTTGAATTTTATTTCAATTATTTATACTTACCAGTCAGAAACATACTTTTGGATAGATTCCAAAGCAGTCCTTCTACTGAACTGGAGGCATATGCTGTATAAATTTCTGTCATCTAAATTGCACCTTATGCAGGCCTCTACAATAACTTTTTTTTCAACTTGTCCAGTAGGACAAGTACATACCAAAACTTACTTGTCCGAATGAAATTGTAACTTGTCCAACAAAAATCTTAATAATAACCTTTTTTGCATTTTAAGATGATTCAAGGAACAAAATGAATTAAAACAATAGAACAGAATTTGATTTATATCTTTTGAAATACCTTTTAAAAATATGAGTCGAGAACAACTGAATCTAGTCATGTCACAGGACTTAGGTTCTAGTTTTCATCAATGCCAAAGTCTCATCAGACTCTACACATGAGGCACCGTCTGATAGGCCTGTCAATTTCCACTCATTGGATTTGTATCCTGGTTTTTTAAGTTGAAAAAATTTTATTCAAATGAAGTCAATGAAAAAAAGAAGATGAGGTATGATTGCCAATGAGACAACTCTCTGCAAGAGACCAAATGACACAGAAATTAATAACTATAGGTCACCGTATTGCAAGTATTTTTTTTTCTATATATGATCAAATATGATTTGGGAATTTTATGGTAAATAATTACGGTATGGTATTTATTATCAAGCAACAGAATAAGGTAGGAAAACGAGGTACTGATTTGTCTTGGTACCGAAATGTCTCCTGCGTTGCCAAACTGTCTATTAATCATGTCTATTAAATATGTCTCCTACGGTGCCAAACTGTCTATTAAATTTGGAGCCGAATCGTTTTCGATCTGGTGACGAACTGTCTTGTAAAGTTACCTTATCTACAAAGCGCATCGCTGATTCGGATCAGTAAGACTGGTTTCCGAGAATAGTATGCCTTTTACCTGTTAAAAAGTACCTGACAAAGAACCAGTTTTAAATTATCGAATGCAAGTAAACATGTCAAATTAATACTTGTGTTTATAATTACTTTGTTCATCAAAGTTGGATTAAATTTATTTTCTGCATAATTATTTAACTTGTCCCGTCGGACAAGCTTGATATAGATTTTGCTTGTCCGACCTTTTTTTCCTCTGGTGCCGGACAATCGGACAAGCGTTATTGTCGAGCCCTGTTATGTACAAATGTCTATATATAACACATCAATAGTTCAACACAAAATAATGTTCATCATGAAATCATCATATTTAAAATACTTCCACCAATAACAAAATTCTCCAACGCAACTCGCCGAAAAATTTAACATATTTACAAATTGTCTTATACATTGACTGACAAATCTCTCAGATAGAATTTTCCAAATGTGGACTCTGAACTCCAATCAGCTGCTTCTAAAATAGAATTTATAGATGCACCGTTGTATAAAGCCCAAGAGGGTCCAACTGCTCTAGTTGAATGTGCCTTGATATTTTTCAATGAAGAATCAGGATACGCTAATTTAATCACTTGAACGATCCATTTAGAAATAGTTTGTGACGTTACAGGCTTATGCGGTTCACATGTTGAAAGGAATAGTTTTCCCTGTTGGTCTTTATCTAAACTACTTCTAAATACCTTTGTTCTTTCTAAATATTGTAACAGACATGTAACAGGATCTAACTTTTTATTGTCTGTGAATGCAGGAACAACAATTTTTGAATTTCTATGATTTTGTCGATCCTGCTTTGCCAAACCACTTCTAATAAATGTAATGCCTTTTTGTTGTATCCTCATTAAGGAATGGTTCACTCTGAGAGACTGCAAATCGCTAGATCTCCTGAAAGTAGTAATAGAGATTAGAAAAACAGTTTTAAAAGTCAAATGTTTCAAATCAATATTTTCAATAGGTTCAAAAGGTTCTTTCTGCAATAAGGTTAAAACCAACTGCAAATCCCATTCCGGTAATAATTTTGTGGTAGGCGGTCTAGAATTAAAAACCCCTTTTATAAGTCTTGTAATATATGGATGTTGACCTACTGCAGTATTATCAACTTGAGGTAAAACATTGGAAAGCATAGACCTGTAGCCTGCAATAGTCCTATATTGCAATCCATTTTCAAACAGATAGGCTAAAAAATCTGCTACCTGATTTAAAGTTGCATTATGGGGATTAATTTCCCTTGTACTACACCAGCTACAGTACTTCTTGAATTTTGCACTATAGTCTTTCTGAGTTCCCTTCCTCCATGAAGCTGAGAGTAAATTTCTAGCTTCTTTAGAAAAGCCCTCTGCTTGGAAAGAAGCCAAGCAGTCAGACTGAATACCCCCGGGTCCGGATGAAAAACTTGGGACCTCGGTTGACAGAGAAGGTCTGATTGTATCGGGAGACTGACTGGGTAATCTATCAATAATTGAAGTAATTCTGGGTACCAGTGTCTCCTGGGCCACAAAGGAGCTATCAGGAGAATCTGACACTGGAACTGCCTCATATATTGCAATATCTTGGGTATCAGGCAGATTGGGGGATATGCGTAGGCATACATTTTCTCCCAAGATATTGTCAGGGCATCCAAGGCAAAAGCTTGAGGATGTGGAATCCATGAGCAAAACACCTTCGTCTGACGGTTCTCTGCCGAGGCAAATAAATCCATCAGAGGTTGGTCCCACAAGAGAAAAAGTTTCTGTACAATTTGAGTGTTCAGTGACCACTCTGTGTGCAGAATTTTTTTCCTGCTCAGGTAATCTGCAATTATGTTTTTCTTTCCCATTATATGAGCTGCTTTCAGGGTTATATTGGATTGAATTGCTAAAGTCCAAAGTTCCCAGGTTTTGTAACACAACTGAGGTGATTTGGTCCCCCCTTGTTTGTTGATGTACTGGACCACAGTTGTGTTGTCTGATCTTATCAGTACAGATTTCCCTATCAGATATTTTAGAAAATGTTTGACTGTAAGCACTACTGCTTCCAATTCCAAGTAATTTATGTGTTTCTTGCTCTCTGAAACAGACCATTCCCCTTGATAAATTTTCTTGTCCATTACACCCCCATAACCTGCTTTTGAAGCATCTGTAGTTATGGTTATACAAGTCTGTTGAGGTTGCAAAGAGCGGCCTTTCAGCGTGTTCGCTGAATTTAACCACCAAATTAGATGAGATTTGAGATGTTGTGTCACTGGGACTAATGTTTTGAACTCTTGACATGCTGGTCTCCAAAAAGAGAGAAGATGGAGCTGAATTGGTCTCATGTACATACGAGCATTTGGAATTAGTTCTATACATGAGGCCATTATCCCCAGAAGATGAAGAAAATCTAAAGCTGTCATTTGTATTTCTTTCATTATTTTTTGAATAGCTAGATTCAACTTGTCTACTCGTTCCTGTGTTGGGAATATTAACCCTTTTTCCAGGTCGAAAAGTGCCCCTAAATAAATCAATTTCTGACTCGGAACTAGTTTGGATTTTTCTTTGTTCACTATGAACCCTAGTGATACCAAGAGATTGAGACATTCTGCTCGATCTAGGCATAGATGTGCTTTTTGTTGATTTATAATTAACCAATCGTCCAGATATACTACTAATCTTATATTTTTTGTTCTCAAGTAGGCTGCCACTACGGACACTATTTTTGTAAAGACTCGTGGGGCAGATGTTGGACCGAAGCACAGAGCTTTGAATTGATATGCTTGATTTTGAAGGTAAAATCTTAGATATTGGCAATGACTTGGAAATATTGGGACATGTAGATATGCATCGCTTAGGTTGAGCGTAATGGCCCAATCTCCTGGTTTTACTATATTCAAGACTTTGGTCAGTGAATCCATCTTGAAATGTTTTTTCTGAAGATACCCGTTGAGAGGTCTCAGATTTATGACTGGTCTCATCTTCCCATTTTTTTGGGGGACCAGAAAAAATGTGCTGTAAAAACCTGATTGATTTTGTTCTCTCTGAACCTGTTCTATTGCATCTTTTTCTATTAAAATATTTACCTCTTGAAGTAAAATTTCCATATTTTTTTGAGATACTATTGTTTGTTTTATTCCCTGCCAAAATGGTTTCTTTATGAACTCTAATTTGTAATCTTTTTCTATTACAGGCAAAACCCATTGGTCGTTTGTTATCTTTTTCCAATTTTCTAGAAAAAATCTGAGACGACCCCCTACTGGTATCTTGTCTTGATTTTGAAATAAAATTACCTGTATCTCTGAGTCAGCTGGACTGTTTCTTGGGGATACGAAAAGAACCCCAGGAACCTGTACCACTGTTTGATGTCTTGGCATCTTTGTCTTTCTTGTCTTTATTTCCAAAGGCACCTCTCTGTAAAGACTTATTAGACGAATTTATAAAAGACTGTCTATTAGTATTAAAAGACGGTTTCTTATAATTATTATTGTAATTATTATAAGTTGAGTTTCCTGCAAACTTTGATTGTTTATTCGACCAACTATCACGACTATCATAGTCCAACTTTCTTTTGTTGGTTTTGTGAAATTCGGGTAACAAATCTTCCAATTGTTCCCTTTGCTCTTTCCATTTCTCAAGTTGTTTTTCCAGACCTTGTCAAAAAACACCATCGTCAGAAAGCGGTAAATAAAGTACCTTAGCTTGAATGTCATTTAAATTATTTATGCCTGCATCTGTTGCAGCACATTTCCTTCTTATTATATGATGAAAGGCTCCAGCTCTACCCATTTGGTCAAGAGATTTGGTTGACATAGCAAATAAATCTTTAACTAATTGACAATTTTCCTCACTAGCATTGTCATTTTCTAAATTACCCAACAAAGTGCCCAAAGCTTGTTGCATATACGAAATAGAAATTATTCCCATTCTGGAAGCTACCTGTCCAGAATAGGATAGCTTCTCAATTTGTTTCACAGGTTGAGAAAATAATTGTTTTTGCTTGTCCCAAGATTTCACAGTTTTATTTGTATGCACACGTTTAATCATAGGTTCTAGCATATCATCTAAACTTGGCACTTGTAATGCTGGTAAAGATTTCTCATGTACAGGAAAACATGATCTATATTCATCTTTATAAGCAGACAAACGTTCAGGATGTTGAGTTCTCCAAGAATAAGATAAAATCTTAACTTGTGAATCATCTAATATTAAACCTACTGACTGGTCACTATTGTCACCTGGTAAATCCTCCTTAAAAATTTTAGCTAGTCTATCAACTTTATTGTTGCATGTAGTGTTAATGTTACCTGAAGAATTTTCATCAACAGTAGAAATATTCTGTACACTTGAATTTAAGTATTTACTAAACCTGTCAGTTTTATTAGCATTACTGTTTTTATCAAGTAAATGACTACTCACTGATTGAGTATCACTGTCTTCATGATCTGAAATTAGACCCAACAGATCTCGTCTCTCTCGACGGTCTACTTGTAAAGATATTTCTGAGCGTTTATCAAAATCTCTTACAATTCTTGGACTACCTAAATCTTCATTCAAGTTAGGTTCCAAAGGAATAAATGGTCTGCGTTCCCTCTGTACAGGGACGTTATCCATTCTCGTAACATCGTTCTCCTGCGTGGCTGACCCACCAGTATGAGAACTATCTGCACTTTTATTAGCTGCCTGTAGCAAGCCAAAAAGTTTATCAAACCGCTTTTCAAAGCTTTCTTCTATGCTGAAAAGCTTCATTTCTAAATCCGCCGTCTTGGACGAACGTTTTTTTAGACTTACTTGTTGAGGATTTGTTGCCGGTTCTGGCCATTTTGGTTTGGTTACCTGTACTTCCGGTAATAGTAATACCGACAGAATCACCTTCTAATTCTTCTTCGGATATTCTATTCGTTTCTTCCATCGTTAAATAATCATATAGTCATAGTCAAAAGACAAATATTGCGGCAGTAAAACATTTACTGACCGAATGCGAACTGAACGTGTTTTGTACACGCCGAAAGATAAACTGAAGCATGAACCACACGGACGATCTGGGTTAGTTAATGTTTGAATCAAGATCATCTGTGTGTTTGCGAGTTATGAACGTAGTAAAGAAAGATAATCCAAAAGTATGTTTCTGACTGGTAAGTATAAATAATTGAAATAAAATTATCAGAACCAACATCTTTGTTGATATGATGACCAGTCATGTCAGGTGATGACCTTGTACTGAATCTGGGATAATGACATGAAAATCACTTGTTTAAGTATCATACCTATATTTTCTTCCAAAAAATAACTTCTTTAAGTATTATTATTTTAATTACCCCCACTAATTTCAACACCCCCGAACAGTGAAATTTTGATGGTGAACAGTAAAATTTTATAACATAATCTGTAAGATGAAACCTTGAATTTTGCAGGAAAATTACTCCAACTGCTGGGGAAAGTCTGTTAAGAAAGTATCAGTTCATTATGTAAAGCCTTCATTAGAGCATTTTTTCAACAAATATAGAATTTACAGCTGAATGATTTCAACAAAGGCATAAACCTTGCTATTTAAAAGAAGAAAAAGGTTCATTTTTTCCAATTTTACTAATACATGTAATAAGATATAATCTTAACCTATATGTTTAAAATTTTGGTAAAACTACAAAATCACAATTTGTGACAAAATTTCGAATTTGCTACTTAAATAAGTGATTTTGAAATCACTTATTTCAGTAAGTCCTCTGACTGCTTATGATGTATCTAAATGGGTAATTATGGTCGCAAACTCCATTTGAAATTTGAATTGAGATAATGACCATATCTTGAGGGATAGAATTTTTTTTTTGGAAAAAGGGGAGGGGGTGAAAAAAAAATTGATGGGGAGGGTATAAAAGAAATTGTGGGAGGGGGAACAATTTTTTTTCTCATTTCAGATTTCAGAAATTTTTTTTTTAAGGGGGGGGGTCAATTCGCAACAGCATAGTGGATTGCTCAAAAGCAAAAAAAAAGGAGGGATTTTTTTTTGGGGGGGGGGGGGGCAATTCGCACAGGCACAGTGTATTACACAAAAGCAAAAAATTGAATATAAATTCAAAGCAAATAACCAATTCTAAGTTCTTTGACTACAGTTATTCTGTGCCAGAAACAAATTATGTGTCAAATATTTAATTGCAATCCAATTCAGACCTGTATCAAGCGCGAATATTGTGTCAATTTTTGCCCCAACTGTTCAGGGTTGGACCTCTGTGGTCATATCCAGCTGCGCTCGGCGAAGCCAATTTTTGCTTATTATCTTGAAAACTGTAATAGATAGATAGAAACTTTAAATGGCACAAATGATCAGCAAGACAAGATATACAAATAAGCCATAATGTCTGAAATTATCAGTTGACTCTTTATTTGAGTTTTTGCCCATTTTAATGCATTTTTTGCATATTATCTTGAAAACTATAATCAGATAATAGATAAATAGAAACTTTAGAAAGGTAAAATTATCAGCAGGATACACTCTTCAAATATGTCAACATGACTGAAATTGTCAGTTAACTCTTAATAGAGTTATTACCCTTTAATGATGATTTTTACTAAAAAGTAGCCATTGTTGAAGATGCAGGTGAGTGACACAGGCTCTTTAAAGAGCCTCTTGTTTATGTTGTTTTTGTTGAAAACTTTTCAAAGTTGGTCACAAAGTACATTATGTGTGGACAGGACACTCTTTTATGCACCTTTTTGATGTTCTCCAAATGACTCCCATATATATGTACATGATATACATTATGTAGTTAAAAAGAATGAGGCTTCTTGACTACCTCTTTTAGAAGATAAGCCATCTTTTTTTTTTACCCAACCGGGTACCCCTCAAGCTAGCCCCTCAAATTATTTTAAGTGTGCCCTTGCTTAAATAAAATGTGTTACATGTACACTTAGAGATAATGACCCAACAGTATGCTACATATTAACTTACATCTTTAAATAAAAGAGGTATCATTTCGATTGATATTTTCATAAATAACCAAAAACATGTAAAATTTTAAACAGTAAACAAAATTTATCATACTTTATTTCAGTGTTATTCTGTTGGCTACAGTCACAATTGCTGTTTGATTCTGATATTTTATAGGTTTTTGAAGAGAGCTGTGATGAAATTTTTATTAGAACTGAGCAGATTTGGACAGGATATACAAAACTCAGATGAAGCTGAGGAAGGTTGCTCTACACGATTATTTTGTGCCTTTGCTGAAATGTGTTGTATGCATTCTGAGTAAGTCTTACTAAAATTTGAGCCACACTGGTAAACAAACATAGTAGTTGTCGTTTGTTGATGTGGTTCATAAGTGTTTCTCGTTTTTTATATAGATTAGACCTTTGGTTTTCCTGTTTGAATGGTTTTACACTAGTAATTTTGGGGGCCCTTTATAGCTTGCTGTTAGGTGTGAGCCAAGGCTCCGTGTTGAAGACTGTACTTTGACCTATAATGGTTTACTTTTATAAATTTTGACTTGGATGGAGAGTTGTCTCATTGGCACTCATACCACATCTTCTTATATCTATGGATATAACAGACTTTAGATACAGATTTTTAGCCATAACTCCATTGAAACTGCAAAACTACATAAAGCTATGTGGTATGCCAATTGTTTGTTACAATATTTAATTCCTAGATTTGTATTAAGAATTAATTCTCTTTTTGTTGTTTTTGTAGTTTTTAACTCACTGTGGCCCGAAGGGCCGCATGTGAGCTTATGCCATCACTTGGCGTCCGTCGTCGTTCGTCTTCTGTCGTCGTTGTCCGTTTTCAAGTTTGCTAACATTTAAAAATCTTCTCCTCTGAAACTACTGGGCCAAATACCTTCAAACTTTAATTAAATGTTCCTTAGGGTATCTAGTTTATAAATTTTATCCGAAGTTTTGATCCATCGACAAACATGGCCGCCATGGCTAAAAATAGAACATAGGGGTCAAATGCAGTTTTTGGCTTATATCTCAAAAACTAAAGCTTTTAGAGCAAATGTGACATGAGGTAAAATTGTTCAATTGGTCAAGATCTATCAGCTCTGAAATTTTCAGATGAATCGAACAACCCATTGTTGGGTTGCTGCCACCGAATTAGTAGTTTTAACAAAATTTTGCAGTTTTTTGTTATTATTTTGAATATTATTATAGATATATATAAACTGTAAGCAGCAATAATGTTCAGCAAAGTAAGATCTACAAAAAAGTTATATGACCATAATTGTCAATTGACCCCTTAAGGAGTTATTGCCCTTTAAAGACAATTTTACACAATTTGTGTATCAAGTTTGCTAACATTTAAAAATCTTCTCCTCTGAAACTACTGGGCCAATTACCTTCAAACTTGAACTCAATGTTCCTTAGGGTATCATGTTTATAAATTGTATCCTAAGTTTGTATCCATCGACAAACATGGCCGCCATGGCTAAACATAGAACATAAGGGTCAAATGCAGTTTTTGGCTTATATATCAAAAACTAAATCTTTTAGAGCAAATGTGACATGGAGTAATATTGTTTAATTGGTCAAGATCTATCGGCCCTGAAATTTTCAGTCGAATCGAACAACCCATTGTTGGATTGCTGCCACCGAATTGGTAGTTTTAACAAAATTTTGCATTTTTTTGTTATTATTTTGGATATTATTAAAGATATTTATATAAACTGTAAGCAGCAATAATGTTCAGCAAAGTAAGATCTACAAAAAAGTTAATATGACCATAATTGTCAATTGACCCCTTAAGGAGTTATTGCCCTTTAAAGACAATTTTACACAATTTGTTCATCAAGTTTGCTAACATTTAAAAATCTTCTCCTCTGAAACTACTGGGCCAATTACCTTCAAACTTTAACTAAATGTTCCTTAAGGTATATTGTTTATAAATTGTGTCTGAAGTTTGTATCCATCGACAAACATGGCCGCCATGGCTAAAAATAGAACATAAGGGTCAAATGCAGTTATTGGCTTATATCTCAAAAACTAAAGCTTTTAGAGCAAATGTGACATGGGGTAATATTGTTCAATTGGTCAAGATCTATAGGCCCTGAAATCATCAGACAAATCGAAAATCCATTGTTGGGTTGCTGCCACCGAATTAGTAGTTTTAACAAAATTTTGCATTTTTTTGTTATTATTTTGAATATTATTATAGATATATATAAACTGTAAGCAGCAATAATGTTCAGCAAAGTAAGATCTACAAAACAGTTAATATGACTAAAATTGTCAATTGACCCCTTAAGGAGTTATTGCCCTTGACAATTTTACACAATTTGTTCATCAAGTTTGCTAACATTGAAAAATCTTCTCCTCTGAAATACAGGTGAGCGATTCAGGCTCTTGAGAGCCTCTTGTTATCATTTGTTTCATTCATCTTGACCCTGTATTTAGCACTTTTTATTAAATGTCTTGTGCATGCACCACTTAATTCTAAGACTGAGATTGATTGAAGATATCAAAAACTATGGTAGACTGAATCAGGCTATTGCCACAATTATACTTTAAAAAATACTACTGGTTTTCTGTCCTTTGCAAAATCTGATAAGGCCAACAAATTTAAAATTTTGTTTGTAGCCTTTCTACCTACATGTATATGTTCCCTAAATTTTCATGCCTACCCTAACACATTTTATGGACTTTTTTGGTTAAGCATCAACAAAGGTCTAGACATTTTTTGTTAAGCTCCATTAAAGTCTAGACCATTTCCCTTTATAGTCTATGCAAGATATTTTTCAAAAAAAGTTTTTAATAACTATAACGGTGCTAGCTACCCTTTTTTCCTCTCTCAGGAGGCAGAAAAACAGAAAAGATACATATATAATATATATATATACATATATATTTAGCCTAATATCTATGTTCAACAATATAAGTTGTATATGCTGGAAATTGGTCTGTAACAGTTTAATTCAAACATATGAATAAATATGGTGTATATGTCAATAATGCAGCAACCCAACAACAAAAATGTCCAATAGACATCAAGATCAATTGCTACAATGTTATACTTCAAAGAAATGATTTGCTTACAAAATATGGTACAAAATATGGTTGAAAATTTTACCATCTGCCACTAAAAAATGAATTTGACAAAACTTTTAATAAAAAAGATTGGAATAGTCTTTAAAAAGCCAAATGGTACAAAACTTTAGGAAGAGTGATGCAATTTTGATTCCTTTCATGATGTACATGATATATGGCAGAAGACCTTCATTGCCAAAAAAATTTCCACTTACTTTTCTTTTGAGGGCCATATAAGTAATTAATTTAATAAATATTTATATGTGCCTTTATTTATAGGAAAAGTTAACACTGACTTGAGTGATACATTCTCCTAGTTCTTAGATAGTATCATGATTTATAAAATGTACCATAAATACCTACATGATGACACAGCAAAATCTTTTATATTAAAAATATCATAATTCATGTATGTATACATGTATTTGTTTTAGGATATCATTAGATAAAGGGGACTGTACTATTTGGAAGAATTTCAAAGGAATGACAGAGGTAACTTCACTCCCAGACATTCGTCTCTACAGCTATGGAATCAAAACTACAAAAACTGCAACATCAAAGTCTCAGTTTCCAGTATCTGTTGTTGAGGTAGTTTTTTTTTCTAATATATACTTTTATATGACTTGTCAGTGAAAGATTTGTCATCGTTGTTGTGGTCTACATATTATATTTGTTCTAGAGCAATGTCTAATTATTCCCAATGGTTTCTTTGGCTGAAGAAAAAATAAACAAGACTTGCTTTTATTTTGTTTATTCTGACTTTACCAGGTTTTATGAAATTTGATGTATAGTAGAATCAGTCTGTATGTCTTTCAAAACCAAGATCTTTGTCCTTTTTCAAATCTGCATCATCAGCAGAATTTTCTTATTCAATTTATCCAGAGTATTATATATTATTATATGACTATAAAACTTTCTCTTTTTGTATTGGCTAAAAGCATATGTAATCTTCCTTGATAAAACATTATATTCAACGCAGGAAAAATCATGAGAGGTTAATTAATATCAGATTTGGAACAGCCAATGTGTACCTAAATAATTATTTTCCTAGGCAACATCAATGACATATAGCTATTATGTAATGCAAATTCATGTTTTTTGTTATTCTTCTGGTTTTTTTTTCATTTGACTTTATTGAATATTTCAACTTATTAATGATAGCAACTACCAAAATAGATCATATATTTAGTATAAAAACAAGGAGCAGTTAAGTATCTTGAGCAAAGGCTAGGAAATTAGAGATTGATAAAAAAGTCATATAATAAAACAGTTTGTTGATCTTCATATCAGTTATACAACTATTTATAAACCCCAGAGATATAACATTCACTCTCGGCCGTTGGCCTTGATGAATATCATATTTCTTGGGTTGATATATCATTGTATCAACCTCATCAAAAGTCAATAGTTATATAATATACCGCTCTGACAAAGAAATTTTGAAACTCTTTTTTATTAAAGTGATAGTCATTGTCTCTTCATTCGTATGTTCAGTCATCTGTTGGTTCATTCTTCCTTCCGTCTATCTCTGTCTGTCCATAACAAGAAACTCGTCTAAAACTGATTCCCAAAAAGATTTCATACTTGGTAAATTGTGTGTCATTGTGTTAATTTGTCCATAATAAGTAATTTTCTTTTGACAACTTTTGTTGCAGATAACACCTCAACTAAGCTTGGGGTATAACTGGTGCAAATCATAATGGAATCAGACCCTTATATCTTTTAAAATAATCACTCTGGGTCTGGTAAATTTCTAGAAAAAAAAAACTGATAAAAGTGTAATTTTCATCAAAGAAGATCTACCTGAACAACAAATAAGGTCACAGAGTATTCTTATTACTCCAACTTTGATCTCTAATTTCATAATGAAAAACAAATGTTTTCCATGAAACCTGAGACATTATTTGGTTTTGTATGTAAAAGGTAAAATAACAAAATTACGGAACTCTAAGGAAAATTCAAAACAGAAAGTCCCTTTAAAATATCAAATGGCAAAATCAAAAGCTCAAACACATCAAACGAAAAATGAATCAAAATTTTTTATCATCATGATCAGAAGAAATCTTTCCTATTTACATATGCACATACATGAATTAATTTCCTTTGTAGGTTAAGAAAAGTGTTGAAAAACAATTTGGAGAATCAGAATTATTAGACGCACTGACAGAAAGGTTAGAGAGTACCGATTTATCATCATCAATCAGCTCCTTAGCATCATCTGATGATTCATCTGGGAAGCCTCCCATTGAAGAATATTTGAAAAACAGTAAATCTCTAGGACAACATGCAGGACAATTACTGCTTGAACTTCATAAATGTCATAAAGATTACAAGAATTGTCCAATATTAACAATGTCTGGAATGATAATAGATGGAACAAAGGTAAGTCATATTTTTAACTTTAAGTATTCCCAAAAGGTAGGACAACACATCCAGAGGAACAAAGGTAAGTCATATTTTTAACTTTAAGTATTCCCAAAAGGTAGGACAACACATCCAGAGGAACAAAGGTAAGTCATATTTTTAACTTTAAGTATTCCCAAAAGGTAGGACAACACATCCAGAGGAACAAAGGTAAGTCATATTTTTAACTTTATCATGAAACAAAAAAACTGGTTGTATTATGGCATGAAATTGATAGACCACTACAAAAATATGGGTGAACATGTCTCCATATTGTTTTTTGTGGTGGCCATCTTGAAATTGGCCGAACTCATAGTGACCAATGAGGATTTTAGATTCAGTAACACATAAAGATTCCTTTTGCTAAATTTCATGTTTGTATCACTCGGTGAACTATTTTGCCATTATTTCTATGTTATAGGCTTCACCATATAGAAGTTATTGGATATTTATGAAGCCTTGTATGAAATCTGCCTCATATAAGTTAACCAGTCAGTTAGAGGGGAGTACAATTTATGTCAACATTCTGTTGAAAACCATACTCTGGATAAATGATACTTTAAAGTATTCTTGTTACTTGTTAAGAGTTATGGTTGACAACAGTTGAACGCAAACTGCCACGCAATAAAGCAAACATGGTGACCATTGGTACAAGAATGAAAAATCTTATTTATAACATGTACCGGTATAAGTTTAGTCAAAATTACTGAAAATGCTGTAAAGGAGCCATTGATTCTAAACTTTGATTAAATATTACATATAGGATCCCCATCCCAACAAGATTAGGGGTTTCAAATTCCATTGAGCATTGCAGTCATTGTTTAAAAAAATAGAAAATTTGACCTAAATCAATTAAAAACTTTGCTAAGGGCCAATAATTCCTAAGCTTTTGTGAAAAAATACATTTGTAATCATTTTGAAGAATTATGGCGGATAACTCCAACAGCCTTCAAACTTCACTTAACAGTTAAAAAAAAATAGAAAAAAGTGTTCTACAACTATAATAAAAACAATTTAATGTCCCCTTAGAATGAATGTAAATCGCTTGCATTATATCATGTTAAAACAATAGTAATAAGCAGTGAGAATAGTCTTGTTGACCTCAAAGATATTTTTCCATGACCTGTTTCTGTGTATATAACTTTATTGTGTGAACATTTTATGTCAAATTTTGATTTTTTGTTGACTGAGTGACCCTAGGTAATATAGCCTATGAGCTCATATGCCTCATATTTTTAGAACAATAACTGTTTATTTAGATGGTTTGCATGGACTTAATTTCCATAATTATGAATTAATGTGAAAAATTTAAATATAATTTATCAAACTGTCTTTTTTCCTAATATTACAGGTGTTCTTTACAGTATTAGAGATGAAAAAGAAACATTTAAACAAGCTGGAAAATAATGAAGAGTTAGATGAGGATGACCAGGCATTGATTTATTATTCTCAGCCTTTTGATTTGATTTATTCAGATGAACGAAGTATTTTCATTGATAATATCATGAGACTAAATAATATTGAGTTGTAAAAAAAAATAAACAGGTATTATATATCATGTTTTTCCCTGATGTATGCAATTGCTGCATACTTTTCATATGTACGAAAATATTAAATTTTTATTTCTCCTTAGTATATATTTTGATATGTTGGTTTTCTGTCAGGTCTAACCGTAACACAAGTAACCAGTCTTCATTCTCTTGTGGTTTTTTTTTTTCAGATTAAAATAATAAATGGATTTGTTATATATCAGGGTATATGGTAGATCCTTTTTTTCAATAGCGTTTCTTATATGAGTTATTACCCTTGAAAGATGAATTTAAAACCATTTTTGCAGAATTCATAATTGAAAGAGTGGAAATGTTTTTAGCAAAATTGTGCAGCAAAATAAGATCTACAGAACAAGTCAAAATGGTTGAAGTTGTCAATTGAGCCTTTAGAAGAGGGATTGCCCATGAAAGAAGATTTTTACCAATTTTTGTAATTTTATTTTGCAGAAACTATAGAAAGAACAGTAAATTTCAAAAGTGTTCAACACAATAAGATCAACAAATAAGTCAACAAGTTGTTAAAAGAGTTATTTCCCCAAAATGATGATTTTTATCCTTTTTTATGCATTTTTGGTTAAAAAAATAAAGTATCATAACTATTTTGAAAACTTAAATAGATAGCTGTAAAATTGTTAACAGTACAAATGATTAACAATTCAAAATCTTTAAAAATATTTTTAAATAAAATTTACCAACAAGCAAACATAACTGATTGCAATTAAGATAAAATAGATATCAACATGGCCTACTTTTATTTGGTGTTCAATTCAGGCCCTTGGAAGCATCATGTCTTGATACCATCAGAAATAAGAACCTATGAAAAAACTAAGATTTCACATACAGACAAATTTCTCCTATTAAATTCATAAAATACCTTTCATAAATTGTCTGTTTATCATGGTTTTAGATTTAGAACTGATTAAGAAAGTAAGGTTGCAACTCCCTCAGGCAAAGTTTACCTTATATGGATTTGGTTTATATCTTAGGTCCTTTTGGTCTCGCAAGCGACAGTATGCGAGACATAGGTATTACTATCCGTCAGCGGCGGCGTAAACTATTTGTATAAAGCTTAATATTTCAGAAGGTAGAAGACCTGGATGCTTCATATCTTGTATGCAGATACCTTATGTTACGAAGTTTCCGTCAATCATATGTCCATTGTCCTTGACCTCATTTTCATGGTTCAGCTACTGCTTGAAAAAAAAATTAAATTTTTTTGTCATGTGAATATCTCACTTATTATGAGTAATAGGATAACTATATTTGGTATATGGGTTCCTTGCAACGTCTACATGTCTGTCAGACAGTGTTCACCTGACCTCGACCTCATTTAATGGATCAGTGATCAAGGTTAAAGTTACGTGATTAGGTTCGTTTCTCAAATACTATAATCAGTAGGTCAAATATATTTGGAATGATTGTAATGGGTACATGTAAGTCTGGCAGGTTTCATCAGACCTTGACCTCATTTTCATGGTTCATTGGTCAATGTAAGTTTTTGTGTTTTGGTCTGTTTTTCAAGTACTATAAGCAATAGGTAAACTATATTTGGTGTATGGAATGATTGTAAGGTATAAATGTCTGTCTGGAAGGTATCATTCTTACCTTGACCTCATTTTTATGGTTCAAATGGTCAATGTTAAGTTTTTGTGTTTTGGTCTGTTTTTCAAATACCAATAGCAATAGGTTAGCTATATAATTGGGGTATGGAATAATTGTAAGGTGCACATGTCTGTCTGTCAGGTCTCATCTGACCTTGACCTCATATTTAATGTTCATTTCAATGTTAAGTTTTTGTGTTTTGGTCTGTTTTTCAATTAGCATATGCAATAGGTCAACTGTATTTGGTGTATAAAAAAATTGTAAGGTGTATATGTCTGTCTGACACAATTTATCTGACCTTGACCTCATTGTCATAGATTTTTAAAAATGTTAAGTTTCTGTAATGCTTTAAGTAAAACCTTTATCTTTAAGACTTTCAACATAAAATCAATGGTCAGTAAAACAAGTGAGACATTTCAGCGTGTGCACTCTTGTTATTCATATAACTATTTTGGTATTTACACATCCTTGGCTTTCAAACATTTGGCCTTGAGTGATCCTGATAAAGGTAAATCCAGAAAACACTTCTGACACATAAAATTAAAGTGTTGTTAACATGTATGTTAAGCACTAGGGCAATGCTGTTGTGGTGGACTAATAGTCATTGAGGGTATGATCAATTCAGTAGTCAGTACTTTTCTAAGATTGTGCATTTATATATGTATAAATTATTAAGAATCTAACTCCCCCAGGTAAAGTTGACCCTAGATAGATTTGGTCATTATTTTAAGGTCTGTTTTAGTCATGTAAGTCTTCATATGTTTTTGGTTCTTATACATCCTTGGCTTTCAAAATATTTGGCTTTGATCGTTTTTGATGAAGGTAAATCCAGTAAGGTGCCTCGGCAGCAGACAATTTATAAAGTGTTATTTTATTTTTTTTAAAGATGTATATAACATCTCATTGTTCCTTTTACCCTATTAATTCATTACCACCGCATACAGTATCCACCTACATAGTTGACACATTCAGGGAATACTCAATACAACTGTTAGCTGATTAGTTTTGTGGCATTTTGGATGTTTTAAAATTCATCGTAAAATTTTGTCCAAAATGGCCATATGTAGACTACCCTTTTACCCAATCAAAAAATCACATCTGACAGTTGTTTTTATTTTCTCTCGATTTATTTTTCTGTTACTTCATGTTTTAGTCAACAAATAGGGAGTATTTAAAATTAATTTGGTTGGAATTGAAAGTAGAAGGACTTTCACTAATCACAAATCCACTGCTTGCGGAGGTTTCTTCCACGAGGGTATCACCAGCTAAGTAGTCAGCACTTCTATGTTGACAGGAATTATTGATATGGTCTAGGACTATTATACTAAATAATAATAAACTAGTATAATAGTCCCAGATATGGTCATGATTATAAATTAACTGTTAACAAACTTTGAACTTTTCGAAATATAAAGGATTTTCGACACCCAGGAGTAGATTTCCTTAACTGTATGGTGGTAAAACCATTCCGAATTTAGGCCTTTTAAATTATTTTGATTCCAGTGTCACCAATGAGTCTTATATGGACGAAACGCGCATCTGGCGTACATAATTTTAATCCTGGTATCTAAGATGAGTTAACTGACAGGGTTCATATGACCTTTCAGGGATCATTGATACAACATAATTTTTGTAACTCATGATTATGTGTTGCTTTTAATAATCCTTGTGGTTGAAGGCTTCGACATAAGGAGTTAATCGTAATCAGTAAAGCAGCCGAGACATTTCAGTATTTGCACCTTTGTTGCACGTTTTGGCTATTATAGATAGACAGAAATTGTAATCGAAAAATATGATCAGCTATGTAAGATTGTCCAGCAAAATTACATTTCCAGCATGTTTTTATTCAGCATATTTTTATGCGAAAGTCTAAGTAAAAGTGGACAGCAAAATCCAGTTAAGTTTTTAATTTTCTGAAACATAAAATGCATTTGAATTTGATAGATCTAGCACAGGTTTGTCTGCACTCACGAGTAAATTTTGCTGTGAAAACACAGCCACTCTTACCTTTTACGCTTATAAACAAAAGTAGACACAGATTATACATCAACAACCCGTCAACAACAATAACCAAAAGACATCAATAAGGTAACATGCCGTCGTCAACAATAGACAGTTGTCTACACAATATGTGAAGCTCAAAACTGTCTCGAATCAGTCTCAAGTGTTGAGTAGCTGTACTTGTTTCATGATATTCTCAGTGTAGCTGTTCCTTTTATATTTGAAGGCATTCTCTGTTGGGTAGTTTTCTCATATTTTTCATTTTTATGAAAGCTTTATAAGGTTCATGTTGACCCTTTGGCTAAAATGGCTGTGTTTTCACAGCAAAATTTACTTGTGAGTGCAGACAAACCTGTGCTAGAACTATCAAATTCAAATGCATTTTATGTTTCAGAAAATTAAAAACTTAACTGGATTTTGTTTTCCACTTTTTCTTAGACATTCAAATGATGAAACAAACAAACACTACAGGTTCACTTGATATGGTCCACTCAGTTACACAATTTTAAATCTATTGTTGTCAGATATCAATTGTCCATCTATTGTCGATGACTATCAATACAGTTCACCTTAAATATTACTTAAGGGGGAGTTCTCAAATTTTTTTCCCTAACTTTGATTATTTATGTCTCGCTTCTACGAAGTGGAAAAAGCGAGACTTAGGCGTGCTGTTTCCGGCGGAGGCGGCTTCAACAATGTGTTAGTGATTAGGTCGGTTTATGGTGAACCACTAGTGGTAGGTCAATCATATTTGGTATGCTGATTAGCATTGACACATCTCATTTCCATGGAGATGTTTTAGTCCCGTGCCCTCAGTAATGGTCTATGGACCCTGAATGTTTTGCATATTTTACATGATAAATTGTGTGACTGGATCAGTTTAAGATGAACCACTAATGGTAAGTTAATTATATTTGGTATGCAGTTGTATTAGCATTTGAAAGTATAATTTGCATGGAGAATATATGACCTTGCCCCCACATCATGGTTCATTGATTTATAAACCTTATCATAGTTAACAAGTTAAACTTTGTTTAGGTTAGTTTAAAGCAAATCATTTATGATAAGACAACAGCATGTGGTATTCCGTTTTATAAGCATTGGGCATTTCTCATTTCCATGGAGGCTATATGGCCTTACTTCGGCTGTTGTCTGCTCTATGGTCGGGTTGTTGTCTCTTTGACACATTCCCCATTTCCATTCTCAATTTTATTACACCTTCAGTCATGGTTCATTGACTTGGAATGTTTTGGATAGTTTACATGTTTGAATATTGCCATTATAATTTTAATATTTGCATTTTACTATCAACATTACACAAAAAGCGAGACATATCTCCGTGTCATCAGTTTATTGCTATTGTGACAGTCTTTCCAAATTATTAGACTTTATTGGCGAAACATTAAATTTATTTCAGATAGCATGCAATTACTCAAGTATGTTTGCACTTAAGTTTTTTCCATCAAGTTATTGTTGCGGAGATGAACATACTACACAGATGCGTGAAGACTAAGACTATTAAAATGTTGTACTTTAGATTTTTTTTCTTGAACTGTCGCTATATTGCACTTGTTACAGAGGTTAATAGGTTAATATACTTCAAACATGTAGATGGTAAATCTGAGTATTTTTCAGATCTCATGATCTTGAGTCACCTACTCATGAAAGCTGTTGCGTTACTATCATAGCAAAATCATAGATTAAAATTATTTTAATTGGTTCAGCCGTTAACTAGATTGTTTGTCTGGTAATTTTTCACAATTCTAACTTTGGAAAAATGATATTACATCTCTTCTTTATACTACAAGGTAAGATTCACTGTAATTTTCTGTTTTATTAAATTTTAAAAGTTTAGAAGTTTTGCCTCTCGCAAAGTTAACCTTCGATGAATGTCAGATAATAAAATTGAGAATGGAAATGAAATTTAACAATAGTATGTTTAGGTCATTTTTTGTCTTATTGTTTTTTACGTGCTTATGTCTTGTACATTCCTGACTTTCAACATGTTTGATTTTGAACATTTCTGATGAAGGTTAATCCAGAAAACGCTACGGACGCACGAAATTTAAAATGTGTCATTTTATTTACTAGCACTGGGTCTATATCACTGCTGGTGGACTGTTAGTCCCGAAGTGCATCACCAACACAGTAGTCAGTGCTTCGGCACTGCCATGATTTTTAACAATATTCTTCAATTCTCTGTTGATAGATTAAGAAATTATGCAAAAAATAAGGTTCCAACTCCTCAGTAAAATTTGATCTCAGATGAATTTTGGCTATTTTTAGGTCCCGTTTTGTTGTATTGCTCTTCATGTGTTTAGGCCTTATGGACTTTAATTTTTTACCTGGGAAAAGGGAAGGGGGGGGGGGGGGGGTCAAAATGTATGGGGGATCAAGATCAAGTTTTTTTTGTAAGTGGAAAAGGGGGGGTTTAAATTTTTTTATAAATTCAAAATTGGGGAGATCAATTTTATCTCTAATGAAAAATTTGTGAACTTTTGAATCTTCAAGTATATCCTACATATCATGTGTGTCAAAGGTAAGTGTTTTGCATGTTAAAATTTTGGCATGTTTAATAGCGGGGGATCACATTTTTGTATGTTTAATTTCAAAATGACCATCCCCCCTCCCAGGTAAAAGATGATAAGTCCCTTATACATCCCTGCCTATCCAAACTGTTTAGATTTGAGCGTTCCTGGTGAACGTAATTCCAGAAAAAGCGCTTTGGATGCACACAACTTATTTAAAGAGTTATTTTCCTTAAATACACGAATGATAAAACGAACGTTTTCAAAAGTTTTTTTAAAGGAGATTATGTCGGTTTCTTCATTAATATTGCAATAAATATTTTAAAATTTTATTATTTTAACGCACGATTGGCAAGACTGCCTTGCGCGATTTTCTTCAACTTTCAAAATTATTTTAAAGAATGATGGCCTAGGAATTGTACTTTTGAAGCGGTTTTCACTTTTTTCGTTCCAGCATTATAGGATGAGTACGAGTTGGCGAAGGTACGAGTTGTCGTGTACCCATAGGACATAAATCCTGAAAAAAGTATTTTTCTCATTTCGGACATAAACTTCATCAAATAAATAAAAATGGTTGTTTGGCGGTCTGTTTTTTTTTTCTTTTTGATGATTTCAATCTGTCTATTTCTACAGTTATGTCACTTTGGTTCTGTAAAATGTATTTGTTGCATATGCCTTAAATGATTTATATCATACTTCACTCCACATTATTGATAATGGTGGTTTCATGGTCTTTATTCTCGTTGGCGATACTCACTTTGATTCGTAAGCATTATGTTGATGCGATAAATTTAGTTAGACATTGATCTTTAAAATTCACTCCGGATCTGCGAAGCAGGCGAGTTATTTCTGCATGATTTGTTCGCTGAGTTTTAATCTCCAACTTAATGTCAAGGCGATAGAAAGGTGTGCTGTTTTCGGCGTCGGAATTTCCCTCAACTGTTACTTTTAAAAGTTATGATAAGGTGACACAGATGAGACATATCTCTGTATTTGCAGCTCATAATATAAAATGCTGCTTAAAAGATAGCATTGCACCTATCGTATATTACGTGACATATAATGTCTTAAAATTATATAGATTTTTATGTTTTTTGCCAAAAAATAAGAGTATGCAAACAGGTAAATAACTGTGTAAGATAAAGCAAACCTCTTTAGCTGATAGCCGGATTTTCTAATGAATTTAGAGGATGTTTGTTTATAGAATTGTTTCAGTAAATGTTGTTGCATGTTAACACTGTAACGCCAAGTCAAGGTAATTGATGTCAAAAACATTTGATGTTGTTAATTTTTGTTTATTTTGTTATGCAAGTTATAACTCTGACACAGTTCAAAATACGTTGGAAAATGACGATTGGTAAGAAATAAACTGTTCAGTTCAGCTCACTGCAGTTGCGACAACTCTATAATGGATTCATAGGTGGCTTGGTACAAGGCAAATGTCTTTCAAGGATTTCCAGAAAAGCTACCTTCGTTTTCTAATGGTAGTCGATCATTTCCGATTTAGCAGATTTTGCCTAATACATTTATTGTTGATTTGTCCTCGTTCTGAACATGCATGAAATATTTTTCCAATGGATACACAGAAAAAACCAATCAATCAAGTTCTTCCATTAAAGAACATGAAGTGTCTATTTTTTTACGCAAGCATCTGAGGTCATTCTTTGTTAAATCGCCGCGAGAAGTTTCTTTTCTAGAACGATTGAAGCAAGTAAGATCAGACTAAAAGACTAAACACACCAGAATATTAAGATTAATACTTTTGTTCCAATTGGATAATAAACTTGATTGATTAATTGTTGCCTGTCCAACGCCCAATGAAACATGACATTCAGGATATCAAGTATGAAGTGGAAAAAGCGAGACTTAGGCGTGTTGTTTCCGGCGGAGGCGGCTTCAACAATGTGTTAGTGATTAGGTCGGTTTATGGTGAACCACTAGTGGTAGGTCAATCATATTTGGTATGCTGATTAGCATTGACACATCTCATTTCCATGGAGATGTTTTAGTCCCGTGCCCTCAGTAATGGTCTATGGACCCTGAATGTTTTGCATATTTTACATGATAAATTGTGTGACTGGATCAGTTTAAGATGAACCACTAATGGTAAGTTAATTATATTTGGTATGCAGTTGTATTAGCATTTGAAAGTATTATTTCCATGGAGAATATATGACCTTGCCCCCACATCATGGTTCATTGATTTATAAACCTTTGCATAGTTAACAAGTTAAACTTTGTTTAGGTTAGTTTAAAGCAAATCATTTATGATAAGACAACAGCATGTGGTATTCCGTTTTATAAGCATTGGGCATTTCTCATTTCCATGGAGGTTATATGGCCTTACTTCGGCTGTTGTCTGCTCTATGGTCGGGTTGTTGTCTCTTTGACACATTCCCCATTTCCATTCTCAATTTTATTACACCTTCAGTCATGGTTCATTGACTTGGAATGTTTTGGATAGTTTACATGTTTGAATATTGCCATTATAATTTTAATATTTGCATTTTACTATCAACATTACACAAAAAGCGAGACATATCTCCGTGTCATCAGTTTATTGCTATTGTGACAGTCTTTCCAAATTATTAGACTTTATTGGCGAAACATTAAATTTATTTCAGATAGCATGCAATTACTCAAGTATGTTTGCACTTAAGTTTTTTCCATCAAGTTATTGTTGCGGAGATGAATATACTACACAGATGCGTGAAGACTAAGACTATTAAAATGTTGTACTTTAGATTTTTTTTCTTGAACTGTCGCTATATTGCACTTGTTACAGAGGTTAATAGGTTAATATACTTCAAACATGTAGATGGTAAATCTGAGTATTTTTCAGATCTCATGATCTTGAGTCGCCTACTCATGAAAGCTGTTGCGTTACTATCATAGCAAAATCATAGATTAAAATTATTTTAATTGGTTCAGCCGTTAACTAGATTGTTTGTCTGGTAATTTTTCACAATTCTAACTTTGGAAAAATGATATTACATCTCTTCTTTATACTACAAGGTAAGATTCACTGTAATTTTCTGTTTTATTAAATTTTAAAAGTTTAGAAGTTTTGCCTCTCGCAAAGTTAACCTTCGATGAATGTCAGATAATAAAATTGAGAATGGAAATGAAATTTAACAATAGTATGTTTAGGTCATTTTTTGTCTTATTGTTTTTTACGTGCTTATGTCTTGTACATTCCTGACTTTCAACATGTTTGATTTTGAACATTTCTGATGAAGGTTAATCCAGAAAACGCTACGGACGCACGAAATTTAAAATGTGTCATTTTATTTACTAGCACTGGGTCTATATCACTGCTGGTGGACTGTTAGTCCCGAAGTGCATCACCAACACAGTAGTCAGTGCTTCGGCACTGCCATGATTTTTAAAAATATTCTTCAATTCTCTGTTGATAGATTAAGAAATTATGCAGAAAATAAGGTTCCAACTCCTCAGTAAAATTTGATCTCAGATGAATTTTGGCTATTTTTAGGTCCCATTTTGTTGTATTGCTCTTCATGTGTTTAGGCCTTATGGACTTTTAATTTTTTACCTGGGAAAAGGGAGAAGGGGGGGGGGGGGTCACAATGTATGGGGGATCAAGATCAAGTTTTTTTTGTAAATGGAAAAGGGGGGGTTTAAATTTTTTTATAAATTCAAAATTGGGGAGATCAATTTTATCTCTAATGAAAAATTTGTGAACTTTTGAATCTTCAAGTATATCCTACATATCATGTGTGTCAAAGGTAAGTGTTTTGCATGTTAAAATTTTGGCATGTTTAATAGCGGGGGATCACATTTTTGTATGTTTAATTTCAAAATGACCATCCCCCCTCCCAGGTAAAAGATGATAAGTCCCTTATACATCCCTGCCTATCCAAACTGTTTAGATTTGAGCGTTCCTGGTGAACGTAATTCCAGAAAAAGCGCTTTGGATTCACACAACTTATTTAAAGAGTTATTTTCCTTAAATACTCGAATGATAAAACGAACGTTTTCAAAAGTTTTTTTAAAGGAGATTATGTCGGTTTCTTCATTAATATTGCAATAAATATTTTAAAATTTTATTATTTTAACGCACGATTAGCAAGACTGCCTTGCGCGATTTTCTTCAACTTTCAAAATTATTTTAAAGAATGATGGCCTAGGAATTGTACTTTTGAAGCGGTTTTCACTTTTTTCGTTCCAGCATTATAGGATGAGTACGAGTTGGCGAAGGTACGAGTTGTCGTGTACCCATAGGACATAAATCCTGAAAAAAGTATTTTTCTCATTTCGGACATAAACTTCATCAAATAAATAAAAATGGTTGTTTGGCGGTCTGTTTTTTTTTCTTTTTGATGATTTCAATCTGTCTATTTCTACAGTTATGTCACTTTGGTTCTGTAAAATGTATTTGTTGCATATGCCTTAAATGATTTATATCATACTTCACTCCACATTATTGATAATGGTGGTTTCATGGTCTTTATTCTCGTTGGCGATCCTCACTTTGATTCGTAAGCATTATGTTGATGCGATAAATTTAGTTAGACATTGATCTTTAAAATTCACTCAGGATCTGCGAAGCAGGCGAGTTATTTCTGCATGATTTGTTCGCTGAGTTTTAATCTCCAACTTAATGTCAAGGCGATAGAAAGGTGTGCTGTTTTCGGCGTCGGAATTTCCCTCAACTGTTACTTTTAAAAGTTATGATAAGGTGACACAGATGAGACATATCTCTGTATTTGCAGTTCATAATATAAAATGCTGCTTAAAAGATAGCATTGCACCTATCGTATATTACGTGACATATAATGTCTTAAAATTATATAGATTTTTATGTTTTTTGCCAAAAAATAAGAGTATGCAAACAGGTAAATAACTGTGTAAGATAAAGCAAACCTCTTTAGCTGATAGCCGGATTTTCTAATGAATTTAGAGGATGTTTGTTTATAGAATTGTTTCAGTAAATGTTGTTGCATGTTAACACTGTAACGCCAAGTCAAGGTAATTGATGTCAAAAACATTTGATGTTGTTAATTTTTGTTTATTTTGTTATGCAAGTTATAACTCTGACACAGTTCAAAATACGTTGGAAAATGACGATTGGTAAGAAATAAACTGTTCAGTTCAGCTCACTGCAGTTGCGACAACTCTATAATGGATTCATAGGTGGCTTGGTACAAGGCAAATGTCTTTCAAGGATTTCCAGAAAAGCTACCTTCGTTTTCTAATGGTAGTCGATCATTTCCGATTTAGCAGATTTTGCCTAATACATTTATTGTTGATTTGTCCTCGTTCTGAACATGCATGAAATATTTTTCCAATGGATACACAGAAAAAACCAATCAATCAAGTTTTTCCATTAAAGAACATGAAGTGTCTATTTTTTTACGCAAGCATCTGAGGTCATTCTTTGTTAAATCGCCGCGAGAAGTTTCTTTTCTAGAACGATTGAAGCAAGTAAGATCAGACTAAAAGACTAAACACACCAGAATATTAAGATTAATACTTTTGTTCCAATTGGATAATAAACTTGATTGATTAAGTGTTGCCTGTCCAACGCCCAATGAAACATGACATTCAGGATATCAAGTATGATCTTTATGATAACAAACATAACCTTCAGGATAAGAAACATGATTGTCACGACAAAATTGTTTTTTTATTGTCTGAAATGCAGTGGCGTTCCATAATGCAATGAAAGCAACTGCTTCCAATTCTTTTTGGCAGTTATGATTTTTGATTTTTGATTTTTTTTTCTGAAGGGTTCCTCTGGGTATAGAAATTGGTCTCAGTTTCTGTGCCTGCAGGTTACAATCAACCACAAGGGACCACTGATCCATTTAGCTTCGGGGAATTTATTAATAAGCAGCCACGTCAGGACAATACTTTAATTTCTTAAAATGCGTATGCTTTGTGTAGCAACTGCAGTTATGACAACACGTTGAGGGATCCCTAGGTGCCCTGGTGGGAGGCAAATGTTTTTAAAATACCTTCTTGTTCTTATTGTAGTCGAACCTTTTAGATTTTGCCTAATATATTTTTTATACCAAACGCAAAAAAGTTGCGTAGGGTATAAAGTTTTTTACCAGTCCGTCCGTTAGTCCGTCAGTCCTGATCTTGTCATCGCAGCTCATCCTAAAGCACGCAACAGAATTTAATAAAACTTTATTGATAATAAGGACATACTATGTAGATGTGCTTATCAACAGGAAATTGTGATTCAATTTGTCTTTTTTTAGCTATGTCCGTTTGAACTTAGAATTTTGACCTAAATATAGTACTGCAACAGTTTGTCATCGCAACTCCTCTGAAAACACACAACAGAATTTCATGAAACTTTGTAGATAATAAATGCATAATATGTAGATGTGCATATCTATAAGAAATTTTGATCAGTTGACTTTTGTATATATGAGTTAGGAATCTGGGGTATGTTTATCGATGCGCTCTTAGGACTAGGACATGTCCTAAGATCATCTTAGGGCGTATCTTTGTCCTAAGTCGGTTTATCAAAAATGTCGTAACCTAGGAAAAGTCATAGGAATCGTCATAACTTTAGGACACCTTTTTAGGTGTCCTTAGATAGTCTTATAATGGTCCTAATTTAAGTAATTATTCTTTAATATTTTAACCTATTTTCACTTATTTAATATGTTCTTGTTCTGATCCACGTGGAAAATAAGAATAGAGGGGCATCATATATCAATAGATCACATTAAAAAAATGAACATAAGTTAAATTATTAAAGAATATTTATTTTGAAAAAAAGTTAAAAACACCTCAGAAAAATATTCACATAAATGGGGTTCATTTCAAAGGGGATTCATTCCCAAGCGCCTGTGACACGTGATGAAATAATGTATATTCTTCGTATTTATATGAACGATGCTCGAGATTTGCCTTTGAACTCGGTAAAGTATGAAACAGTGACACTTCGAATTAAACACACTCAAAAATATATAATGATAGTTACCTATCATCTTTTATTATTTCCCAATAATTTGTTCAGTTATTATATAAAACGTTGTTACATTTTTGTCTAGGAAGAATAGAAGTAAAAATCAACTTAGCTAATGTCTTTTTCTTTAATTTCAACGTAATATCAAATTCAAAAAGTAAAGATAAAACTTTGCAATAGTATAAATAAGAAATGTACAACAAAGGGAATTTATATATCCAATAAAAAAAGCGAAAATAACTAGTGAGTAGATTTCAATGCAAGCGTATATACTAATAAAATTCTAGTTCAAACCAGTGTGATCACTGAAGTGTAAAAATATATGTTTCACAGCTTTGCTAATTAAATGATTAAAGTCTTAAATTAAACCGATTGTCCTGCAAAATTACATTCCCAGCATGTTTTTTATTCATCATAGTTTTTATGCGAGTTTAGCTCATAAACAAAAGTAGAGGCGGATTATACGTCAACAACCCGTTAACAACAATTACCAAAAGACATCAATAAGGTAACATACAGTCAATATACAGATGTCAGTACACAATATGTGAAGCTCAAAACCTGTCTCGAATCAGTCAAGTTTCAATTGTTGTGTAGCTGTACTTGTTTCGTGCTATCCTCAGTGTAGCTGTTCCTTTTATATATGAAGGCACTATCTGTTGTGTAGTCGCCTCATATTTCTCATTTTTATACAAGCTTTATAAGGTTCGTGTGGACCCTTTGGCTAAAATGGTTGTGTTTTTACTTTTCACAGCAAAATTTACTTTGAGTGCAGACAAACCTGTGCATCTGGAAACATTTTAGGGCATAGCATGTCCTAGATCTATCAAATTCAAATGTATTTTATGTTTCAGAAAATTAAAAACTTAACTGGAATTTGCTGTCCACTTTTTCTTAGTCCTTCAATAGATGATGAAACAAACAAACACTACAGATTCACTTGATATGGTCCACTCAGTTACACAATTTAAATTTATTGTTGTCAGATATCTATTGTTCATCTATTGTCCATGACAAAGAATACAGTTCAATTTGAATATTACTTAAGGAGGAGTTCATAAAAAAAATTTCCAAACTTTATGTCTCGCTTCGACAAAGTGGAAAAACGCGAGACTTTCCGGCGGCGGCGGCGGCTTCAACAATAAATCAGTTTGAGATTATGTCAGTTGATGGGGAACCACTAGTGGTAGGTCAATTATTTTGGTATGCTGATGTATTAGCATCGACACATCTCCTTTCTATGGAGATTTTTAGTCCCGCGCCCTCAGTAATGGTCTATGGACCTTGATTTTTTGCATATTTTACATGATAAATTGTGTGATTGGATAAGTTTAAGATGAACCACTAATGTTAAGTCAATTATATTTGGTATGCAGTTGTATAAGCATTTGTAAGTCTAATTTCCATGGAGAATATATGGCCTTGTCCCCTCATCATGGTTCAATTATTTAGAAACCTTTGCATAGTTAACAAGTTAGAGTTTGTGTTTAGGTTAGTTTTAAGCAAATCATTTATGATAAGACAATAGTATTTGGTATTCAGTTTTCTAAACATTAGGAGTTTCTCATTTCCATGGACGTTATATGGCCTTACACCTTCAGTCATGGTTCATTGACTTGGAATGTTTTGCAAAGTTTACATGTTTAAATATTGCCATTATAATTTCAATATTTGCATTATACTATCAAAATTACAAAAAAAGCATGACATATCTCTTTGTCAACAGTTTATTGCTATTGTGACAGTCTTTCAAAATTATTAGACTTTATTCGTGAAAAATTAAAATCTATTTCAGATAGCATGCAATTACTCCAGTATGTTTGCACTTAAGTTTTTTCCATAAAGTCATTGTTGCAGAGATAAATATACAACACAGATGCGAGATTCATAATGCGTGAAAATAAAACAAGACATTTTTCACTTTATACAAAGGTGAATGTATTACATAGATGGTAAATCTGATTATTTTTCTGACCTCATAATGTTGAGTCACTTACTCATGAAAGCTGTTACATTACTATCATAGCAAAATCATAGATGTTAGATTTATTTGAATTTGTTCATTCGTTGAGTAAAATTTTTTCTGGCAATTTGTTCACAATTCTGACTTCGGAGAAATGATGTTACATCTCTTCTTTTTACTGCAAGGTAAGAACCACTGTAATTTTATGGTAAAGGATTATTATATAAACCTTTTTCTCATTTTCAGTCTTCTTTTCAGGTACTAGATAAATGCATTGACCGAACGTTATTTTCTGTTTTGTTAAATTTTAAAAGTTTAGAAGTTTTGCCCTGGCAAAGTTAACCTTAGATGAATGTCAGATAATAGTATGTTTATGTCCCTTTTTGTCTAATTGTTCTTTACGTGACTGACTTTCAAAATGTTTAATTTTGAGCATTCCTGATGAAGGTTAAAACAGAAAACGCTACGGTCGCACGAAATTTAAAAAAGTGTCATTTTATTTACTAGCACTGGGTCGATACCGTAAGTCCCGAATGGTATCACCAACACAGTAGTCGGTGCTTCGGTACTTGCATGATTTTTAACAACTTTTCTTAAATTCTCTGTTGATAGATTAAGAAATTATACAAAAAATAAGGTTCCAACTCCTCAGTAAAAGTTGATCTCATATGAATTTGGCTATTTTCAGGTCCCGTTTTGTCATATTGCTCTTCATGTGTTTAGGTTTTATACATCCCGTCCTTTCCAAAATGTTTAGGTTTGAGCATTCCTGGTGAACGTAAATCCAGAAAAACGCTTCAGATGCTCAAAACTAATAAAGAGTTATTTTCCTTAAATACTCGAATGATAGGAACGTTCTCAAAAGTTTTTTTAAAGGAGATTATGTCTGTTTCTTCATTAATATTGCAATAAATGTTGTAAAATTTTATTATTTTATTGCGATCCTAATGAACTTTTCCACAGAGTCATCTCCTATTGGTCAATCTATTCAAACTTTTGTCAGTTCTATTGTCCCATTGAGTAAATACAATAGCTTTTGATCTCTGTGTAGTTTATTCACTGGGACCTTTAAATTTCTTCTAATTTCATTGATTAATTTACCTGAGAAAAAACAGTATCTTCTAAATAGATGAACATACATGTTTCAAATCACAAAACTACATGTGATGTTGTATTTATTCAATATCAATAATATATTTTCAATCTGTGGAAAAGTTTCATTTGGTTCGCAATAACGCACGATTGTCAAGACTGCCTTGCCTGATTTACTTAAATTTTCCAAATTGTTTTAAAGAATGATGGCCTAGGAATTGTATTTTTGAAACGGTTTTCAATTTTTCGTTCCAGCATTATCATGATTATAGGACATAAATCCTGAAAAAAAGTATTTTTCTCATTTCGGACATAAACAAGAGTATTGATGAGGGATTTATTTCAAACTAAATCAAATCACTTTTGGTTTGGCGGTCTTTTTGATGATTTCCATCTGTCTACTTCTACAGTTATGTCACTTTGGTCCTTGTAAAATATATTTGTCGCATATGCCTTGAATGATTTATATCTTACTTCACTTTAAATTATTGATAATGGTGGTTTCATGGTCTTTATTCTCGTTGGCGATCCTCACTTTGATTGATCAGCATTATGTTGATGCGATAACTTAAGTTGGACATTGATCTTTAAAATTCAATCAGGATGAGTGAAGCAGGCGAGATATTTCTGCGTGATTTGTTCGCTGAGTTTTTATCTCCAACTTAATGTCAAGGCGAGAAAAAGGTGTGCTGTTTTAGGCGTTGGAATTTCCCTTAACTGTTTACTGTTAAAAGTTATTATAAGGTTACACAGATGAGAAATATCTCTGTATTAGCAGTTCATTATATAAAATGCTGATAAAAAGATAGTATTGCACCTATCGTATATACGTGACATATAATGTCTTAAAATTATACAGATTTTTATGTTTTTTGCCAAAAAATAAGAGTATATGAACGGGTAAATTACTGTTTAAGATAAAGCAAACCTCTTTAGCTGGTAGCCGGATTTTGTAATGAATTTAGAGGATGTTTGTTTATAGAATGGTTTCAGTAAATGTTGTTGCATGTCAACGCTGTAACGTCAAGTCAAGGTAACTGGTGTCATATACATTTGATGTTGTTAATTTTGTTTATTTTGTTATGCTAGATATAACTCTGATACAGTTCAAAATACGTTGGAAAAGGACTATTGATAAGAAATAAACTCTTCAGTTTAGCTCACTGCAGTTGCGACAACTCTATGATGGATTCATAGGTGGCTTGGCATTAGGCAAATGTCTTTTAAGGATTTCCAAAAATACTACCTTCGTTTTCTAATGTTAGTCGATCATTGGCAGATTTTGCCTAATACATTTAATTGTTGATTTGTCCTCGTCCTGAACTTGCATGAAATATTTTTCCACTGGATACACAGAAAAAACCAATCAATCAAGTTCATTCATTAAAGAACAGGAAGTGTCTATTTTTGCAAGCATCTGAGGTCATTCTTTGTTAAATCGCTGCGAGAAGTTTCTTTTCTAGAACGATTGAAGCAAGTAAGATCACATTAAAAGACTAAACACGCCGGTGTATTAAGATTAATACTTTGGTTCCAATTGAATAATAAACTTGATTGATTGATTGTTGCCTGTCTAACGCCCAATGAAACATGACATTCAGGATATCAAACATGATCTTTAGGATAACAAACATGACCTTTATGATAACAAACATGACCTTCATGATAACAAACATGACCTTCATGATAACAAACATGATCTTCACGACAAAATTGTTTTTTTTTATTGACTGAAATGCATTGGCGTACCATAATAGTGGCGTACCATAATGCAGTGGAAGCAACTGCTTCCAATTCTTTTTGACAGTTATGATTTTTGATTCATGATTTTTTTTTCTGAAGGGTTCCTCTGGGTATAGAAATTGGTCTCAGTTTTTTTGTCTGGAGGTATTGTTAAACAATCATCCACAAGGGACCACTGATCCATTTAGCTTCGGGGAATTTATTAATACGCAGCCACGTACGGACAATACTTTAATTTCCTAAAATGCGTATGTTTTGTGTAGCAACAGTGCTCATTGTGGTTATGACTACACGTTGAGGGATCACTCGGTGGCCTTGTGGGAGGCCAATTTTTTTAAAGGATTTCCAAAAATTCCTTCTTTTTCTTATTGTAGTCGAACATTTCAGATTTTGCCTAATATATTTATTATACCCAAAGCAAAAAAGTTGCGTAGGGTATACAGTTTTTGACCAGCCCGTACCTTTAGTCCGTCAGTCAGTCCGTCCGTCAGTCATGTTCTTGTCATCGCAGCTCATCCTAAAGCACACAGCAGAATTCAATAAAACTTTATAGATAATAAGGACATACTATGTAGATGTGCTTATTAACAGGAAATTATGATTCAATTTGTTTTTTTGAGTTATGCCCCTTTGAACTTAGATTTTTGGCCTAAATATAGTACTGCAACAGTTTGTCATTGCAACTCCTCTGAAACCACACAACAGAATTTCATGAAACTTAGTAGATAATAAAAACATAATATGTAGATGTGCATATCCACAAGAAAACTTTTATCAGTTGACTTTTGTATATATGAGTTATGAATCTTTGCACTTAGGAATCTGGTGAGATTTTGTTTGCCCAGTGACAGTGCAGGGGCGTTGGGTACGTGAGCATGCTCATAAAGTTCTTTATAATTAGTTGTTGATTTGTCCTCGTCCTGAACATGCATGAAATATTGTCCACTGGATATTTACCAAAAAATCAATTAAGCTAATTAATTATAAGTTGATAGTTATCTGCATAATTTGTGTACTCTTTTTCAAATGTTTGTGATTTTACAAAAGTAAAAAATCGACCTTGTGCCAATGTAAAATAATCCAAAAATATCAAACTGAAATCAATTCTTTTTGATGTGCTCCTTAAACAGGGTGAATTAAAAAAAAAGAAAAAGAAAACTACAGAAATGAAGATGAAAACAAGTAGCGTCTATCGATAATAATTGTAAGATAATTTTTAAAATACTTTTATATTCTACGGATTGACCAAGCAGTATATATCAAGAAATATTGCATAATTTATCTGAACCATGCAATAAATGAAAGAAATGTTTATTTTACAGGTTTGTCATATTTCCAGATGACGTTTGGGTATATTGGTAGGTGTGCATTCCCATGTGGTTTGCAGGGGAAATCATTAGTTCCAGTTATTGGAGGAATTTTCCAGTCGGGGTCGGTAATCGGGGAGTATGGAATTGAAGATCCATCGATTCTGACATTTACATTTACCAATCAAAGCATATCTAAACAGGAAATATGGGAATGCTATGCCAGATCAGGCCCTTTTTTCGCTTATAGGTAAGAACACATTTCACTTCTTAAAAGCTAAGTTATTGAGCGATTTTTTCTTTCTCATACTTATGTTTCCAGTTTATTTTAAATTTGATTTTTCCCCGTATCAGATTTTACATAATTGCTCCTTGAAAAGATAAATAATCGTCTACCATCTTCAATAAACTCAATATGGTGTCCTTTTAACTGCTCTTTTAAAAAGTAAAAAAAAAAATATGACGCCAGAGAGTTAGTGATTGAATTGTGTTAAAATTGTAGAATCAAATTTTGAAAATCTTTACAACCATGGAAAATGTTATCTAAATTTTATTTTGGTTTAACCAATTGAATTTGTTCGTGTAATGAAGTTATTCATTACGTCTAACTACATTTAATTGCAAACCCAAATTTATTCACTGTCCACTCTTATCCAGTGATGGCTCAAATTTCACGCCCTCCGTCCCGGTCGAAACATTTGGCAGTACCTCCGTATGTGATGTAATCTAAAAACAAAGTTTTCTACCCCAGGCATAGTCTGCCCAAGCCTTATTTGACAACTTTTCGGAGTTTTTGGGTTTACAATACTCATCGACTTTGAATTTTATTTGACCTTCGAACTCTTTTGATTAAAGCGCCAATTATGAGTCTTATGTATACAAAACGGGCGGCTGGCGTTCCAAATTATAACCATAGTAGCTTTGATGAGTTATTTGTACATATTAATGTTTACTTAATAATATCTTCCAACTATTTGTTAGTTTGGGGCATTACGTTTTATCCTTGTCCGTCTGTACTTCCGTATGTCCGTCCGTACGTCCCAAAATTGGTTTCCGTTCTCTAACTTTAGTTTCCTCACCCAAATGTTATGAAAGTTATGCACAATGCTTATTAACACAAAACACAGATCAATTTTGAATTTCGGTGGCGTCACTTTTACTGTTCTAGAGTTATGCCCTTTACAAATGACAAATTGCTGAATTTTTCGTTTCCGTTCTCTTACTTAAGTTTTCCTTAATAAAATGTTATTAAACTTATACACAATGCTTATTACTACAAAACACAGTTCAAGTTTGAATTTTGGTGGCGTCACTTTTACCGTTCTAGAGTTATGTCCCTTTACAAATGGAAAAAATGCTGCATTTTTAGTTTCCATTCTCTAACTTTAGTTTGTCTCAACTAAATGTTATTAAACTTATACACAATGCTTATCACACCAAAACACAGATCAACTGAATTTTGGTGGCGTCACGGTTACCGTTCTAGAGTTATGTCCCTTTACAAATGGAAAAAATTGCTGAATTGTTCGTTTCTGTTCTCTAACTGAAGTTTGCCTCAACCAAATGTTATGAAACTTATACACAATGCTTTTTACCACAAAACTCTGATCAAGTACAAATTTGGGTAGCATCACTTCTACGGTTCTTGAGTTATGTCCCTTTATAACGTTATATGCAAGCGGGGGCATCATCTGTGTCCCATGGACACAGTCCCCATTTATTTAAATTTAAAACAAAATCATCCCTTTGTAAATTTTACGGACGCCATCACGAGTTGGTTGACCGTTATGGAATACCTGTTTCAAAGATGACAACGGATATGTTCCAATTGTCGTAACTACAATCCCGTCCCCTTTTCCCCGAATGTGACCTACCGAACTAGACTTATCACCGAGTTTGTACTAAAATGAGCAACACGACGGGTGCCACATGTGGAGCAGCGTCTGCTTACCCTTCAGGAGCACATGGGATCCCCCCAGGTTTTGGTGTGGTTCGCGTTGCTCAGTCTTTAGTTTTCCATGTTGTGTTTTGTGTACTGTCAGTTGGTCTTTTTCTTTTTTAGGCATGGCGTTGTCAGTTTATTTTCGACTGAAAAGTTTGAATGTCCCTTTGGTATCTTTCGCATCTCATTTATTATTCTTGTGATTCTCCACCTCTCTTTCGACGGAGAAATTATGTAACTGTTGGTTTGCTAACATAAAATGCATAAGTGAAATAGAAATAATCTTGTTATATATCATGTAAACAGGCGAAAGCTGAATGAAACTTACGTTGAATATAGATGTGAAAAACGCCCACTTGTTCCGATTAAAAGTGATGGAGTCATACGTGTAGTTTTTGGATCGCAATGGGGTGAGTTTTTGTAATTGAAGGGATGGGGTCTGCGAAATCGGGACTTCATGAATTGGGGTTTTTGACCCAACGTAACATTCACATTATCAACTGGCTTATGATATTGATAGTGAAGAAATAAAGTGAACACTTTTGTCAAGTGCAATTATTTCTTCTTTCAATTGTCGTAAACCAAACTTAAGCTGCTTTTTTTCGAGAGACTTGATACTCTTACGCCATACAAATACAACTGTATACAAGAAAACAAAACTGAACATTTAGTTTTTGCTTGACCAGAATGAAGAATGAGTGGTCTTGTCAATGTTGGTTATTTTTGGTGTTCTTTTTATTTTACTCATTTCCAATAGAAACATTTTTTTTTCACTTTCCCTATGACATAATTGTTTCCAGGAAATTAAGAATCAGACAATTATATTTTTTCTTATTTAAACAAATACATTGTATGTCAACAAAAAAAGATGAACGGTCGATGCCTTATCAAAAACAGAGTGGAAACAATTGGTTATATAACTTTCTAGACTATTCTATCTCTTATTAGTCTTATTTGAAATGTGAATGTAACCGGACAATTATCGAATGCGTTAGATTTAAATATTTCTAGCAAAGTAACACTGAATTGTCATCAATAGTTTAATGATAGTGGATTAAAAACCCAACTCAGAAAGGTTAATGATACTAATTATTACTGAAACATGCATTGTCACATACAAAGACTTTAACATAATCATAATTTCAATTTTATAGAGCATTTTGCTGAACCACCAACTATATGCGATGTTTGCAACGGAAAATTAACAGTTAGTCCTGTGATTAAAGGTATGTCAATTTTTCCAGTTTATAAAAAAATGTTTGTTTCGGTCGGGAACATTTTCATTTTGGCAATTGCACGTAGACTATGTGGGGCAATGACAATAGCCTTCTTGGTTGGTTTGCTATAAACGACTGTTATACAAGTGGGAGGTTAAGCTAGATATAAAACCAGGTTTAAACCACCATTTTCTTCGGAAAATGCCTGTTCCAAGTCAGGAATATGACAGTTGTTTCTCACTCGTTCCGTTGATTGTTAACGTTTGATTTTGTAAGTTTTTATTGACTTCCTCTTTTTGAAATTAACTTGGAGTTTGGTATATTTGTTATAATTGTTTGCTTCTACATTTTTCCTATTTCAGGAGGAAGGTTAACAACAAATCAATGTTTCAGTCCTCAAATATTACACATGTGCAAATTTTGGGCATCAGATCTTTTCAAAAGAATTCAGATGCTAGCTGATAAAAGTTATTTAAAAGAGGCGAAAGATACTAAAGGGATACAAAAGTCAAAAATAAACTGACAACTCGTTCATGGCAAAAAAAAAAAAAAAAGAGAAAAAGAAAAAGAAAAGGACCAAAAGACAAATAACAGTACACAAAACACAACATAGAAAACTAAAGACTGAGTAACATGAACCCCATCAAACATCGTGGCTGAAAGTGCTCCGGAAAGGTAAACATATCCTCCTCCATATGTGGCACCCGTTTAAACTACCAAATGAAAAAAAAACTGAAAATGAAATGACTGGAGGTTTCGTTGTTGGGTACTTTTACCAACACCACTATTTTGCGTATTTTTGTCTATTTTCGATAACATTTAATATCAATTGCAAAAATTTAAGGCAACCGTTAAATTCATAGTTAGTAATATATCTTTTATTAAAAGAAAGCTAAAAAAGGGCGTCCCATTGCTGTAAAGATTAGGAAGTAAAGAGAAAGGACGCAGAAAATAAATTAACCAAAGAATTACCGCCTTGTTTTAAAATGCTTATTATTGTTTTCATTTTTAGATGTGTCTGCAAGTGAGTAGGCCTTACAATACTTTTACACAAATTATTTATTATATAATCACATAAAAATAATGTTTTTACAATCGACTATGAAATAGGTCATTTTTCCTAGTGAAAGTTAAATAATACAACAATTATTTTCATTAGGCTTGAAATGTTAGAAAATTTAACTTTATATACAGCATTGTACTGACTTGATGTTCTGAATAATAATCTTCGTAATCAATTTGTTGGTCTTTATGTTACAAGGTTTTGGTTCGTTTGATTTTTAATTCGCTCGTAAACGACATTTTTATGATAATCTGTTATTTCGCTGCCCGAAAAGTTTCCTTTCGAGCATGTCTTGTGATAACCAATTATTTCCAACGTTTTTACACAGAGTTTGCTTTTGTAAAGGCATGCTATCTTTCTTCGATTTAGAATATTTTTGATTCAGTGATGCATGCCTTGTGGAATTTTATTAAAAAAGAGGATAATCAGGATAATGTGTTTAGGATAGCTCTAGTTTTGAAATGTTGCATTTATATTTATTTCTATAAAGACAAGCTCCTTTCTGAATTTGACGGTTTTATGATTGTCGTTCCAGTCAGGAGTCATTAATAATTGAACACCTGACGTTGTTAAAAACGGATGAGTAATGTTTTTTTTTATTTTTGTATCAGAGTCATCGTTAAATGGCTCTATTATTCTTTTTTTTTATATATATATTTGTACCTTAATCTGGCTTGAATTCATGGAAATTCTCAGTTCCTTGATTTGTCTCTTCCAAATCGGTTTATGAGATTTGAACATCGGTAAACTTCTGGCGTCTTAATCTAAGCTGAATTTTGGATAAGGTGTTTAAAAGTAAACAACAACACATTTGTTTCCTTTTATTCTATTAGTTTATTTTGAAATACTCCCTTGATATGTGTGATTTTAACCATATGAAATGTAATTAAAAGAAGGAATGCTAGCTAGTGGTAGATTGGAAAATTGTTTAAGTGATTATTTCGAAGCCAGCCACAACCTTCTTCATTCACTATAAAAGGAATGCCGAGACATTTGACTATGTATGTATAAGAGAGAGGCGAAAGATACTAAAAGGGACATTCAACAATGTATCATATGGATGATCCTTATTGAGTCAGTATTTGAAATAGTAGTATTATACATAACAAAAACAACAAAAAAGGATCTTTTTACGTGGTTTTCTGACGGAATTGTGTAGGAATCTTTGACACACTTCGGAAATGGTTAGCAATGCGTGATGAAATTAATAATTATATCTTTTAAGGATTGCGAAGAATTGTGTTTAAATTAATGAAAAGACCAATGACATTGAAATGTATATAACACTTATTTTCTTTTAGAATGCGGAGAAGGTAAGTACATTCTAAATATCTTTACACTATAAAAGTTTTGTCTTCATGAGCCGGGCCTAGAAGGCCGAGTGGTCTAAGAAGTTCATCTTCAGTGATACGCAGCCTGTCAACACTGAGGTTTTGAGTTCGTGTTGAATTTTAAGATTAGTTATACTCCGATCTTATTTGACTAAACACCCATAATCAATCCATGAATCATCATGACCCGTATTTTCTTTGTAGGTTGTTGAATCCGAAGTACGTTCTTATTTTACTAAGTTACGTGAAGTTATATCGAATCGTCAGCAAGATGATCTACTATTCGTGTTCATCAAAGGATAATTGATATCATGAGTAGTGTGTAGTACACGTCAAAAACATAGACACTCAATGACACAAAAACTAGAAAACCACTAGTCTATGAAATCAACACACAGTCGTCAACAATACACAAGTCAACATGTCTAGCTCTAACTTGATTAATAGCTAATGCATAACGGAATTATACGTGAATGAGTTTTTGGCTATGTGATTTGTGAAAACTAATCACATGTTGTTCTACTGACTCTATATTTTACATAATTCTCCAATGCTCAATATGAATATGAAACATTCATTGAAAAATAAAATCAAAATCTAGTTATTTGAAATACAGACTTACACTATGAAAATTTACTATGGCAAGTTCAAACGGAAGTTAATTTATATCGGAAGCTCACATGACATAAAGTACAAGCCTGTGTTACTTTAGATTTTAAAACATGTACAATATCCAGCTTAAAACCGGAAATTCTCTACAAAATAAATTGATGCACAGAATTTACTATTTCCCTGTAAATAGAATATCTCCATTTTTAATACTTTTTCCCTGTATATAGAATATTGCCATTTTTTTAATACTATCTTCCTGTATATAGAATATTTCAATTTTTTTTAATAATATTTCCCCATATATAGAATATTTCAATTTTTTTAATACTATTTTCCTGTATATAGAAGATTTCTATTTTTTTATACTATTTCCCTATATATAGAATATTTCCATTTAAAAAAACTAAATGTAGTAAAGACTAGAAGTTTTTCAATGCTTTACTTTAATTCTAAATCTGTATGGTTTTGCCTGTTGGTACGCTGATATGTTTACTTAGATCGCTTACTTATTGCTAAAGTAGCACTAAATTTTGAAAAAAAAAGAAAAATAATATTGTATGAATATGATTATGTACTGACGGTATAGTTATATACAAAAAAAAACATGGCACTTAAAAAAGCCGTAATCGCGTGAACTCCAAACCGATGGAACACAGATATGTCGACAAAGTAAGCATCGACTATCAGAAAAAACAGTCAGATAAATATTTTTTTTATATCTTACAGTACAATTGCCAGGTGAGTTATTCTAAACATATTAAAATTTTATTATATAGAATAGCACAAGTTTATGGTTAATAACATACAAAACACATTTACCAAACAAAGTTTACTTTTGGATATATTTATCAATACATTAATTTTATTAAACTCAACAAAGCAATACCTTACTAATTTTCTGTTGCGTTAACGCGTCATTTTTTTAATTTCTAAAATAAACTATTGTGGGCATTAATTATAAAAATTGTAAGTGTTCATCATGATCACACACGAGAATAATTAATGCGATATTTGAAATAAATGTATGAGTAATGATGCTTAAATTAAAATACGAGTTTTAATTATTTAGAAAATTATTTCATAACATTTTTCGCAATAATTTCTTAATTGACATTTCATGAACATTAAAAAAAAATATTGATAAACTATTGGTACATTGAAGTGAAAGTGCGTTTTTTTATATGTAAATACGTAAAGCAACCAACAATCAATCATTTTGTATAAATAATTTTGACACAATATGAAAAATTCAGGATATACACCTATACAAGCAAAAAACAATCATTCAAAATACAACTATGACTAAATAATGGAGTAAGCAGTAGGTACTAAACTAACCCAGATTTTGATGAAAATAACAATTAATAATTTGGTTGAATTTGTTTTTCTCATGTTCTGCTAGTAAAGTTTGATAAGTTATTCATCAAGTCAAAAGACAAAAATAAAATAAAAGAAGATAAAATATAAAAAGATAACAATATCTATTTAGCACTGTTCTGTATCAAGAATTTGTGTTCTTGGAGTGCTTGGGCTTTTTTAACCTACAGTGCCATATAATGTTATATTATTTTTAATGTCAGAAAAATATGTCTTCCTAATCACAAGTATAACTCCTTCTTTGAAACACAGAAATAAAGTTGCAACAATTGCTACCAATTAAAACATATAGATATTTAAGTGAAACTGACATTTTGTTTATTTTTGTTTCTAGATGTTGGTTGTAATATCCCAAGTGTTTGTCTGATTCAGGATACGCAGAGACAGACTCGATGCGAATGCGAGCCATATGAAGTTGATGATGGACTTTGTTGTGATATTTGATGTAAAATTTAAAAAAAACATGAATCCAGGATGAAAATAAAGTATTTCTATTACGTCCTTGTTATTACTCGTTTTATTTTTATTTTTCTGTTTATCTTTTTGAATGCTCACACGAATCCAGATAAATTCCAAATCATATTAGCTCCATTTAATGGCAAAAAACCGTCCACAGCAATCTACAGAAAACCATAACCATAAGGAGATATTGAATGTCTTTTTCAAATAACTTCACAAAACGAATAAAACATGTTCATATCGGTTAACCTTAAACTGGAAGGAAAAATGTAATCTCGACAGAGGATTATTGCATTTTTTTTATATCCGAATTGCATCGTTTCTTTTACAGAACACTTAACAGTTTCTATGAGTTCCTCAAATAACCGACGTGTACAAAACATTTGATATTATTCCCGTCTGCTGCTGTTTAGGATAAAAACCTTCACCAAGTCTGTTATAGACCCAATATTTCGAAAGCCAAAAATGAAACAAATGTGAGCATGGATTCAATAAGGATCTCAACATAACGAGCAAAATCATTTTTGCCCGAGGAAGTTAATTGCATTTGAATTTTTATCACAATGTCTAATTTAAAATTTACGGATATGACATTAACAACCAAGATGTATCATTAAAAGAGTGGCAAAAGACACCAAAGGGACATTCAAACTCATATGTCGAAAACAAACTGACAAGATCAAAAGACAAACAACAATATACAAAACACAACATAGAAAATTAAAGTCTGAGCAACACGAACCCCATCAAAAACTGGGGGTGATCTCATGTGCTCTGGATGAGTAAGGACATCTTGCTCAACATTTTTCACCCGTTGTGTCTCGTGGAAGATTAGTTTGTTGTAACTAATTGTGTTTACCCTCTTTAAATAAAGAATTTATTATTATTATTATTATGTTGTGTTGCTCATGTTAGTACTAACCCAGTGATAAGTCTAATTCGGTAGGCCATATTTGAGGAAAAAAGGACGGGATTGTGGTTACGACAATTGCTTTTTGTGGACTTTCCCTTCTTGAATTTACATTGGAGCTCGGTATTTTTGTTATACTTTTTTGGAACATATCCGTCGTCATCTGTGAAATAGATATTCTCTAACGGTCAACCAAATCGTAATGGCGTCCGTAAAATTTTCGCAAGAATGATTTAAACTTCACTACCTGGAAATCTGATTTAATAGCTTCCTTGTGAGCAGCAACCCTCTATCAAGGAAATCATGATGGGATGCAAGCTTTGGAATTTCGTATCAACTGTATCGTATCTCTGCAGAACCAATATTGTATTAAATCATGATAAGAACGATACATTGGCTACTAGGCGGGTTGTATCCTCAGTGTATAGAATACCAAAGTAAGATGGGTTTATAGATTGTTGTTTTCATTTTTTGTACAGCACCAGGTCGTTACCGTTGCTGATAAACTATATTCCCCGATGGTATCATCAGATCAGTAGTCAATACTTCGGTACTGACATCATTTATTACAAACCTTTCTTAAATTGTCCGCTTACAAATTTGGAAATTATTAAGAAACCAAGTTTCAACTCCATCAGGCAAAGTTGACCTTAGATAGATTTTGTTATTATTTTTAGGCCCTGTTCTGGCATATAGCTCTTCAACTGTTTCGGTTCTTATACATCTTTGGGTTTCAAATGTTCGGGTTTGAGCGTTCCTAATGAAGATTATTCCAGAAAAGCACTTCGGACACATGAACATTATATAAAAACAATATTTCCTCAATTAGGATAATACATCTTTCTTATCAAACTTCAGTTATATATATCGAATTTATTTCTGTGAAGATTGAGTATTTTGAACTTCTCGAATACAGTTTAAATTAGAGGCAACAGCAGAATTGCATGAACTCCAAACGGATCGATACCGAGTGGGTCGATAGGGTAAGGGTGTCATGATATGCATGCATAAGCCCGTCATGATGATGATGATGATGGTGGTGGTGGTGGTGGCTTAACGTCCAGTGGCAAATTAATATGCATATTCAGGACGAGAACATGTCAATGTAATATGAATATAAACCCTGCTTTTTTTCAAGACTGACACGCTGAGCCGGATTTTTAACGTGCTAGTTCACAAGGTAACTGCCCATAGGAAGTCATATCACCTTACCCGGACATATTAATCTGACTCCGAGCCAACCAGTCTGTGCTCTTACTCCTTAATGTCGTCATGCGAATCTACACTGTTAATATGTCTCAATAGGGAAAAGGACCCAATCCTTAAATGAACCTATTAGACGACTTTTCTGGTGACTTATACACTAAAACCGCGAATGTATCTTGAGGGTCGATACACTACTATATATTTTCAGTCAGTTTGTGACGGTAACCGCAAAAAGTGTGTAGTGCCGAACTCAGTCGTTTATCCTCATAGCCGTGCTGAAGCATTTTTTTCTGCAAGTGCACAATCCTTTTAATGAAGTTCGTATTATGGGAATATGCACTCGAGTAACGCATCAACTGAGATGTTTAAAAGAGGGGGAAGATACAAAAAATGAAAGTCGACGAAAAGAAAAAAAACCCAATAAATAAGGAGAAGTGGTATGATTGCCAATGAGACCAACTATCCACCAGAGACCAAATGACGTCGATATTAGCAACTATTGCTTTCAATGCCGCCTTCAACAATGAGCAAAACAAATACCGAATAGCAAGCTATAAAAGATCCCGACATAACAAAACGTAAAATAATTCAAAGTTTAGCGAGAAAAACAACGGCCTGATTTTTTACAAAACAACAAACGCAAAATAAATTTGATAATCAGCAAAAGCGACAACCAGAAATTAACAAGCTTCTTATTACTTGGGACATGCACATACAGAATGTGGCGGAGTTAAATATTTTTGCGGGCGCCCAGTCCTCCCCTCACTTTGGACAGTGGTGTAACAGCACAACATAAGAACAAATTATAAAAATCAGTTGAAAATGGCTTGACTCATCAGATCGATGCAAAGCACAAAACAACTAACAATCATTTAAGATATAAGGTACGGATCTCAGAGTACTCGCAGTTACTGAAAGCTAGTTCCAAACAAATGACAACTAATTAAACAATCATGTTTCCAAGTTTATAAAACTAAAGACTCAGCAACACGAGTCCAACCAAAAGAACGCGGGGATCATGTGCTCCGAAAGGGTAAACAGTATCTGCCCACTAGTGGCACCGTCGTGTTACTCGTGGTAAGCACACATTCTATGATGAGTCACAGTTGGTGAAGTCAAAATTGATGAAAAAAGGACGAAAATTATGTAACGACAATCGAAACATAGACGTGGTCATCTGTGACACATATATTCCAAACCGGTTAACTAGCTCGTATGACGTCCATCAACCCTTTCGAAATAATGACTTCAACTTTACCACTAGGAATTCTTGGTTCAACAACGTTGCAAACAGTAACCCTTTATGAAGACAATCATGATAGAAAACGCAAGCTCCAGAATATAGTATCAACTTGGAGATGTATGCTAAATAGAAATAGAAAGTTCACAGTTGGAAAGCTGAAATCACCCCTTTTTTTCGTAAAGTTTTGTTCGCAAACGACCCTCATGGTCTGTCAATTGATGTCAGTCAAGATATGCGGCAGACTTTACTGCATCTTTTGTATCCTCTATTTCAAGTTCGATGGGATAAATGCGTTCCACATAGTCACCAAACTTTGAATAAGTTAGTGAGAGGTGTCAACTTTACAGCAAAAAAATGAAAAAGGATAAGGCTAGCTTCTTGTCATTCTTTCTAAGAAAGAAACGCCATTCGAAGGGACAGTAGGTATGTTGCTGCCTAGAAATTGGAAATTTGAATTCACCATATTTGTCATAAAGTCGTCCATCTGTGTTTATAACAAGAAGATACAGATAGGAAACACTCCTGCTTGTCTCTAAAAGTATCCTTAATTTGAAGTGCACGTGGATAAATTAAGGCGACAGTAGTTTATCTATTGTCAAATCTTAAAAAATGGATTAGGAAGGGACAACAAGGTAGCAAACAAACACAGATGGAATCGCATGAAGAACTCAAAAAAGAAGCGAGACCGGGTGAGTCAACAACCTTAGCGTCTCCTCCTCTGCATAGATCACCCGCCATGCAAATTATCATTCGGTAAATGAAATACAAGCATTCACTGTAAAAGAGAGGTGATGGATACCAAAGAGACATTCAAACTCACAAGTCGAAAATAAACTGACAACGCCATGGCTAAAAAGAAAACAGTATACAAAACACAACATAGAAAACTAAAGACTGAGCAACACTGTGTGTTATTGAGTGACAGGACATCATTAACCATTTTTTTAAAGTGGAATTAAAGAACGTGGTGAGATGCTTTTTATATTTGTCTCTGAACATTTTATCTATAAACTCTGTCTAGTATGAGAACACGAAGAAGTCGTCCATCAGATGTGCATAAATAAAACTGAGGAAGTATAACGTATCAATGAAATGAACTAGCCACTTGAAATAGTTATTTTAGAAGGACTGATATTTAAAACATGATGACAAAGTAGCACACCAAAAATATAGTTAGTAAGCTGAAATATATATTTATTTTTTTACATATTTATGTCTTGTAAGATTTTTTTAAATTTTTTTTTCCCGACCGACCGGACCCTTTTGTGTGAAAAATCCGTAAACCAACAAATTAAAAAAAACCTGGCCTTAGTGATGAAAGGGGTAAAGGGTAAGCCAGTTCCCAGGTTAATCGACAGTTAACATGCATTTCATGAAAATTTCAGTAGCCCATGGTCCCATCTTCAAACTCTTTAATCGGTATGTATGAATGAATGATTCTTATGATAAAAAACTATAGTTCGGTAGAACATTCGCGTTACGAAATTTGCATGGATTGTCATGTAAATTATTGCCCAGTGATAAACACTCTACAAGGGGATAATCTATTATGATTTCTTCGGGAGTGATACGTTTCTGCACATATATTTGCCTCCACCGTAAGCTGGGTAAACGTGTCATCCCCCTGGGAAATGTAAAACATTGTAAAAATGACTTTCTGCTGGACAAGTCTTTTATTGATATAAAGTTAAAACATCCTTACTTCTCACTAGACAAAACTCCTTTCCGGTTTATTTCTTTTACATGTGGATTAAAAATAAAAGTCATGAAAAAAATATTAACTAGGCAGCAATTGCTTTAACAGCCTTTAAGGCTTTGATTGTGATTAGGTGTGTATCTCAGATACTATTAGCTGTAGGTAACTATATTTGATGTATGGAATGATTGTAAGGTGTACATGTCTGCCTGGCAGCTGTCATCTTACCTTGTCTTCATTTTCATCGTTCAATGTTTAGATTTTGTCTTGCCTGTTACAAAATTCACAGAATGTGAGAAATAGGGATGCTAATCAAGAGCAAAAGCTGTGTAATGTAAACTTTTTGTATAAAGATTTATATTTCAGAAGGTATAAGACCTGGATGATTCAAACCTTGAATAAAGATGTCTTGGGTTACAAAGCGTCAGTCTGCCATATGTCCATTGTCTTTGACCTCATTTCCATAGCTCAGCGACTGTTTCTCAGATACTAAAAGGAATAGGTTAACTATATTTGGCACATGGAAGGATTGTCAGGTTAACATGCCTGTCTGACAGATTTCAACTGACCTTGACGTCATTTACATGGATCATTGATAATGTTAGGTTAATGTGATTCGTGTACCAGAACTTTTTTCTTGAAAACTTTGAGCATAAATTCAATCATAATAAGTAAAGGCGAGAAATTTCAACCTGCTACTCCTGTTGTAGTTATGTTTGATGTATGAAAGGATTATAAGGTGTACATGTCTATTTGTAAGGGTTCATCTGGCCTTGACCTCATTTTCAACGTTATTGGTCAATGTTGAATTTTTGTGGTATGGTCTGTTTTTGAGATACTTAAATAGATTTTGTAAACTACATCTTGTGCATGGAATGATTGAAAGGTGTACATATCTGTCTGGCAGGGTTCATCTGACCTTCACCCTATTTTTATGATTCATTGGTCAATGTTCAGTTTAAATGACCTAAATATGTTTCTCAGATACTAAAAGCAAAAGGTAAATTTGGATTGATTGCACGTTATACAAGTATATATACAAACAAGAAGATGAGACAACTCTCTACACGCGACCAAATGACATAGAGATAAACAACTAAAGGTCACCGTACGGCCTTCAACAAGGAGCAAAACCCATACCGCATAGTAAGCTATAAAAGACCCTAATATTACAAATGTAAAACAATTCAAACGAGAAATCTAACTGCCTGATATATGTACAAAACAATAAACGAAAAAAAGTATAATAAACAGTAATAAACGAAAAAGTATGATAAGTCAATAAAACATATCTCCTGCATCAAATGTCAGATGACACCACATTTATAATTAGATCTACAGTTTGCAAGGTCTAAATACGCGACTTAAAAAGTTCATCGTTTCGCTACGAAACTTAGTGTCCATAAAAGCGTAGATGAACGGGTTCACAATGTTATTAATGATATAAAGGTCGTGTGCAAACATCACTCCAGATCTTTGTGAGGTTGACAGATTGTCCCACAAATTTTCGGACACTCCTTCAGTTATTAGCAGTACTACTATTGGTGTGTAACTAAATAAAAATACCAACGTTATGACGAGAAACATGGTTGTTAATTTAAATGTAAGTCGACGATTATTTTTCCTGAGTTGTTTGGATCCACTTTTTTTCGAAGTGGTTGCCGAAGAAATGTTTGCATGCGCGTGTTCATCATAATAAGAATGAACTACGGGAACGGTTGCAGGTTTTGTAATTTCTCCATCTTGCAGGGAAATAGATGTTTCGCAGATTTTATTTTCTGTTTCTGAGTTTAAATCTTTATTCATATTCAAGTTATGGAAAATTGTGTATGCAATTCTAGAGTATAATACAATGAGTGTTATAGTTACAACAAGAGCAAACATGCCAACCACAATTCCGTATATATTTCTTGCTAGTGAATTGCTTGTTTTAGACTTCGCACATTTCCTTCCAATAATATCATAAATAGTATTATAAACCGGTTTCACTTCGTATACAAAAGGTATCGGTAAGGTTATCAAAAGTGAAATAAATATTGCAAGTAACACCAAGACTCGTTTCAACAAAAGAGACATTGATCCTTTTCTAGGAACACACACTTTAAGATATCGTTGAACTGCAATGATAAGTAATATAAAGATCGGAACAAACGTTGCTAGTCCAAAAAAGAACGATGTGGTCTTGCAAAGCGTGTCACTAGAAAACACGATTTGGTTTAAGCAACTATAAATGGAAAACGATCCTAGATACAATGTTGCTATTAGGTCAAAGACAGCTAAAACTGGTATGAAAAATCTTTCGTCGGATATCGCTCTCATTTGTATTGCATAAACCATTAGTACAACGACGTTTCCACATATTCCAGCTACAATATAAACTGAGAGTACGAAAATATTTGGTATCAGGCTATTTACTATTTCATCGTTCCACTCAGAAACTGTTAAATTGCACATTCTACTCGACATGACCTGTATGAAAAAAAATTAAATCCTGTCTTCTCTCTAGTCAGTCATAAAACCTTTATGTTGTGTGCTATACAAATGAATAGATAAATAAAGTATTTTCCTTGTTAAAAGATAATAAGGATGTCCTTATTAACAAACTATGAAAGAATCATATACTGGAAGTAGTGTTAAGTCATGTAAGTTTCGAGAACTGTTTCGATTGAAGACCGCAGCAGAGCTTGTGTTATTATTGGTATCGTGTACATACAGTGTATATGCCGAATTCAAATAAAATTGACTTCCCGACAATAGTTTGAGGGTCTGTTAGAGGCTACAATTTTGACAAGTATTGATAATTAATTCGAAACAAGTGCAAAATCATTTCTCTTGCAACAACGAAAATACAAAACAAAACGCATCTATCAGTGACAAAGAGTAGTATAAGGAAAGCAAGACGCATTCTTCAGTGGCAATATTCTCTTAAAGAGTAGTATAACGAAAACAAAACACATTCATCAGTGGCAATATTCTTCTAAAGAGTAGTATAACGAAAACAAGACACATTCTTCTGTGGCAATAATCTCTTAAAGGTTAGTATAACGAAAACAAAACACTTTCATCAGTTACAATATTCTTCTAAAGAGTAGTATAACGAAAACAAAACATTCTTCAGTGGCAATATTCTTCTAAAGAGTAGTATAACGAAAACAAAACATTCGTCAGTGGCAATGTTCTCCTAAAGAGTAGCATAACGAAAACAAAACACATTCATCAGGGGCAATATTCTTCTAAAGAGTACTATAACGCACACAAAACACATTCATCAGTGGCAATATTCTTCTAAAGAGTAGTATAACGAAAACAAAACACATCCATCAGTGACAATATTCTTCTAAAGAGTAGTATAACGAAAACAAAACACATTCGTCGGTGGCAATATTCTTCTAAAGAGTAGTATAACGAAAACAAAACACATTCTTCAGTGGCAATATTCTTCTAAAGAGTAGTATAACGAAAACAAAACACATTCATCAGTGGCAATATTTTTCTAAAGAGTACTATAACGAAAACAAAACACATTCATCAGGGGTAATATTCTTCTAAAGAGTACTATAACGAAAACAAAACACATTCTTCAGTGGCAATATTCTTCTAAAGAGTAGTATAACGATAACAAAACACATTCATCGGTGGCAATATTCTTCTAATGAGTAGTTTAACATGACAAACACATTCATCAGTGGCCGTAATGTTCTAAAGAGTAGTTTTACAAGATAAACACATTCATCAGTGGCCACAATCTTCTAAAGAGTAGTTTTTTTTTGTAATTTATTTTTATTTTATCTGAAAAAACTCCAAGCATTGTGATACATAGATACATAAATAATTTATAATACAAGTATTAATATTAAATTTTTCAATAACAGTCTAAAGGTAAAAAGTTAGGTATGCTAATTTTATGTATATATATATATGATAATTATCTACTAGATCATACTCATCTTTTATCACTCTGGAATAGATTACATGAATATGTTGAAAAAGTTAATGATGGCATCAGCCTCCTTCTCTTACCACATGCATCACTGTCAATACTATGATGTCGAACATGAGAGGCACCAGGAGAGGCCACTAGAGATCATTAACAGATAAGGGTCAGACAGGACATGTTGGACAGAATAACAAAGTAAATAACAACAGTAAAAAACAACCAGAGTCAAGGGGAGACAATTCAAATAAAATCAAACAAAATCAAGTATATCAATATATATATATAACAATATCATAGATAGCAATTTTATGATGCACACAAATCACTGTCCAGTTGTGATGTGCATCAACATCTTATTAATTCTACATGAATTATAATAAAGCCTTAAGTGAGTGCAAAAAAGAAAGATCTCTCCTCACATGTAAACTAAGTTTTTAATCAATTCCCATTTACTATCAAATCTCTCTCTTGCTTTAGGGGATCTGTAAAAGGAGGTAGATATATTTTCTATTTGGTAGGAATTTTTAATCATAGCTATCGCACCTGTAAGAGTCGGTAATTAAGTGTTAAAGCGACATATATAAATGTAATACTTGATCAGAATAGTGAATAAGTTTAGGGAAACATCCCAAGACTCTGACCCAAGAACAATAATTTTTGCATTAAATATTAAAGTTAAAATATATTTAAGTTGAAAAAGTGCTGAAATTTCTAACCATAAATTTCTAACTAGAGTACATTCCCAGAAAAGCTGACTTATAGTTTCTTTAGTTTCATTACAGAAACTACATAAGTTGGTTTCTTTTAACCCATATTTCTGCAATAATGCATTTGTAGCGAGAGTTCTATGCAAAATCTTTAACTGGAACATTCTAAATTTGTGGTTTTTAGTGCAACAAAAGGGTAAACTATAAATGAAATCCCAATTTTCTATATGAGTGCTTAGTTCTTTTTTACACATTTTGTCTTTTTGTTTTGTAGGACGTTCTGTATACTTTGACAAGATTTTTTTATAAAAGAATTGACATGATTTTTTATTGTTTTTAATAAATTCAAATTTTTCATTTGATATGCATATTATTTTCTCTGAAGCAGTGATTAGATCTGTCCAAGCTTTAAGGAAATCATATGAAGTATAGAATGGTATTACAGGAAATTAATATTAAGATTATATTTTCTGCAGAATTCCTTTAAAATAAAAAATTCACTGTTCTCATCAAGTAAATCACCTACAAAGAAAACTCCTGATTCAACCCAACTCAGGTAAAAATCAGTTTTATTATTTATCGTCAAACTCTTGTTTAGTCATATGGATTGTTTCATGATCCCTTCAGCAGTGTCATTAGTGACAGTGTTTAGGATATTCCAGTTTAGTAAAATGTCTTTCCAAAAATTATTAAAATTTGTAGAAGTCTTTTAGATACCATCAGGGGTCTTCAACCATATTTTGTCTGCTCCAAATCTGTTGTATTGATCTATTAACAGTGTTGTCCATGGGGATATATTCAAGGGGTCTAAAAGTTTATTTATACATGTCATCTTTAGTGAATAACAAAAAGATTTTATATCTGGCATTTTCAACCCTCCTTTTTCATACAACCCTATCATAACTTTTCTTTTAATCTTATCTGGTTTTCCTGATCACAAGAAACTAAAAAAAATATTTTGAATTTCTTTTATTCTATCAACCGATGGGTTTGGCAAAACTGTCAATGACTGAATTAGAATAGGTAGAGCTAATGATTTAATAAAAGTAATCTTTCCCATATATGTTAAATCTCTATATACCCAGGAATTAAGTAAGCTCTGTATTTTTTTTTATTTTTTCCACAAAATTTACAAGCGTTTTATTTTCACTGAACAGATCAAATTTTATTCCTAAAAGTTTAAATTTTCCTGAATAATTCCAGTTCAAGTTTCATGTAGTTGTTAGTTTATCCCTCGAGTGAATATTTGAACCAATCCATATGGCTTCAGTTTTATCAAAATTATCAAAAAGTCCAGCACACTCAGAGAATTTTTCTACAGTATATAAACATTTTTCTACAGATTGCTCATTCTCATCTAATAAAAGACATGAGTCCTCTGCATACTGGCTTAGTAGATATTCTGAATCATTTATTTTCATACCATTTATCTCTTGGTTGTTTTTAAGTGCAGCGCTCATAAGTTCTAAAGATAATATAAAGAGATAAGGAGATAAAGTATCACAGTGTCCATTGTTTATTATACAGCTCTAATATTCTGAATATAAGGTCTTGACCCATTTACAAAAAATAGGACCAAATCCTAAAAAAGACAGAGCCAAGTCAATAAATGACCATTCAAGAGTATCAAAAGCTTTCTCAAAGTCTAATAGAAGTAAAAGACCTGGAAGATTATCATCTTCTGCTCTTTCATCCATAATGTCAAAAATAAGCCTAGTAAATTCTCCAATATACCTTCCCTTTATGAAACCTTGCTGTGTTTCACTAATTATATCCCCAATAAAAGGTTTTATTCTATTTGCTAAAGCAGCTGATGCAATTTTTGTATCAACATTTAATAAAGTGATTGGTCTCCAGTTTTTTAATTGAAATTTTGATTTGCCCTCTTTTGGGATGCAGGTTATTACTCCTTGTTTCTGACTAACAGAAAAAGTTCCAGTTTCTAAGCTATAATTAAAAGATTTTGTAATATATTCATTGAGGTCTATCCAAAAGAATTATAAAAATCAGTTTAGTTAAAAGGATTTTCAAAATAATATAAAAGCACATGATAAAATTTAAGATATAATAGAGTACCTGGACCTTGTTGATATATGGCGAGCTTTAAATCCGGATAACAAAAGATTAACATGGCGTGGACCTGGGTTTAAGCAAAGCCGATTGGATTACTTTTTGATTTCTTCTGACCTTGAATCATTTGTAAAAATGTAGACATGGATATAAGTTATAGTTCTGATCATTCTCTAGTGTACCTGGCCTTACAGTTTTACTATCAAATTAAAGGTAAAGGCACTTGGAAATTTAATAATAGCTTAATACATGATATGGTCTATGTAGCTGAAGTAAAAAATTGCATTAGGGAAACTATAAATCAATACTATTTGCCTGGAAATGAGCTAGAAACAGAATTATCAGTAAACCCACACATGTTTTGGGAACTCTTAAAACGTATGATAAGAGGGAAAACAATATCATATTCCAGTTATAAAAAAAAAAAAAAGAACACAAAAACCGAAAATGATTTAGAACTTAAGTTATATAAATCACGTGAAAATTATCAAAATCTCAGAGCTGTATAATAAACAATGGACACTGCTCTCAATTTTTTAATACTGGTCGGGGTTTTAGACAAGGTGAAACTTTATCTCCTTATCTCTTTATATTATCTTTAGACCTTCTGAACGCTGCACTTAAAAACAACCCAGAGATAAATGGTACGAAAATAAATGATTCAGAATAACTTCTAAGCTAGTATGCAGAGGACTCATGTCTTTTATTAGATGGGAATGAGCAATCTGTAGAAAAATGTGTATATACTTTAGAAAAATTCTCAGAGTGTGCTGGACTTTTTGATAATTTTGATAAAACTGAAGCCATATGGATTGGTTCTAATATTCACTCGAGGGATAAACTAACAACTACATGAAACTTGAACTGGAATTATTCAGGAAAATTTAAACTTTTAGGAATAAAATTTGATCTGTTCAGTGAAAATAAAACGCTTGTTAATTTTGTGGAAAAAATAAAAAAAATACAGAGCTTACTTAATTCCTGGGTATATAGAGATTTAACATGTATGGGAAAGATTACTGTTATTAAATCATTAGCTCTACCTATTTTAATTCAGTCATTGACAGTTTTGCCAAACCCACCGGTTGATAGAATAAAAGAAATTCAAAATATTTTTTTTAGTTTCTTGTGATCAGGAAAACCAGATAAGATTAAAAGAAAAGTTATGATAGGGTTGTATGAAAAAGGGGGGTTGACAAATTTTAATAATTTTTGGAAAGACATTTTACTAAACTGGAATATCCTAAACACTGTCACTAATGACACTGCTGAAGGGATCATGAAACAATCCATATGGCTAAACAAGAGTTTGACGATAAATAATAAAACTGTTTTTTCTACCAGAGTTGGGTTGAATCAGGAGTTTTGTTTGTAGGTGATTTACTTGATGAGAACAGTGAATTTTTTACTTTAAAGGAATTCTGCAGAAAATATAATCTTAATATTAATTTCCTGTAATACCATTCTATACTTCATATGATACCAAAAGCTTGGAAAGGATCTAATCACTGCTTCAGAGAAAATAATGTGCATATCAAATGAAAAATTTGAATTTATTAAAAACAATAAAAAATCATGTCAATTCTTTTACAAAAAATTCTTGTCAAAGTATACAGAACGTCCTACAAAACAAAAAGACAAAATGTGTAAAGAACTAAGCACTCATATAGAAAATTGGGATTTCATTTATAGTTTACACTTTTGTTACACTAAAAACAAAAAATTTATTATGTTCCAATTTAAGATTTTGCATAAAACTCTCGCTACAAATGCATTATTGCAGAAATATGGGTTAAAAGAAACCAACTTATGTAGTTTCTGTAATGAAACTAAAGAAACTATAAGTTAGCTTTTTTGGGGAATGTACTCTAGTTAGAAATTTATGGTTAGAATTTCAGCACTTTTTCAACTTAAATATAATTTAACTTTAATATTTAATGCAAAAAATGTTGTTCTTGGGTCAGAGTCTTGGGATGTTTCCGTAAACTTATTCAATGTTCTGATTAAGTATTACATTTATACATGTCGCTTCAACACTTCATCACCGACTCTTACAGGTGCAATAGCTATGATTAAAAATTCCTACCAAATAGAAAATATATCTACCTCCTTTTACAGATCCTCTAAAGCAAGAGAGAGATTTGATAGTAAATGGGAATTGATTAAAAACTTAGTTTACATGTGAGGAGAGATCTTTCTTTTTTTACATTTAAGGCTTTATAATAATCCATGTAGAATACTGGTATCTTTCGCCCCTCTTCTTTAATAAGATGTTGATGCACATCACAACTGGACAGTGATTTTTGTGCATCATAAAATTGCTATATATGATGTGTATTGATATAGTTATATATATATATATATATATATATATATATATTGATATACTTGATTTTGTTTGATTTTATTTGAATTTTCTCCCCTTGACTCTGGTTGTTATTTACTGTTGTTATTTACTTTGTAATTCTGTCCAACATGTCCTGTCTGACCTTTATCTGTTACTGATCTCTAGTGGCCTCTCCTGGTGCCTTTCATGTTCGACATCATAGTATTTACAGTGATGCATGTGGTAAGAGAAGGAGGCTGATGCCATCATTAACTTTTTCAACATATTCATGTAATCTATTCCAGATTGATAAAAGATGAGTATGATCCAGTAGATAATTATCATATATATATACATAAAATTAGCATACCTAACTTTTTACCTTTAGACTGTTATTGAAAAATTTAATATTAATACTTGTATTATAAATTATTTATGTATCTATGTATCACAATGCTTGGAGTTTTTTCAGATAAAATAAAAATGAATTACAAAAAAAAACTACTCTTTAGAAGATTGTGGCCACCGGTGAATGTGTTTTGTTTTCGTTATACTACTCTTTAGAAGAATATTGGCACCGATGAATGTGTTTTGTTATCGTTATACTACTCTTTAAAACATTATTGCCACTGATGAATGTGTTTTGTTTTCGTTATAGTACTCCTTAGAAGAATATTGCCACTGAAGAATGTGTCTCGTGTTCCTTATAGTACTCTTTAGAAGAATATTGCCACTGATGAATGTGTCTTGTGTTCGTTATACTATTCTTCAGAAGAATATTGCCCCTGATGAATGTGTTTTGTTTTTGTTATAGTATTCTTAAGAAGAATATTGCCACTGATGAACGTGTTTTGTTATCGTTATACTACTCTTGAGAAGAATATTGCCACTAAAGAATGTGTCTTGTTTTCGTTATACTAATTTAGAAGAATATTGCCAGTGATGAACGTGTTTTGTTTTCGTTATAGTACTCCTTAGAAGAATATTGCCACTGAAGAATGTGTCTTGTTTTCGTTATACTACTCTTTAGAAGAATATTGCAACCGATGAATGTGTTTTGTTTTGGTTATAGTACTCTTTAGAAGAATATTGCCCCTGATAAATGTGTTTTATTTTCGTTATAGTACTCTTTAGAAGAATATTGCCACCGATGAATGTGTTTTGTTTTCGTTATACTACTCTGTAGAAGAACATTGTCACTGATGGATGTGTCTTGTTTTCGTTATACTACTCTTTAGAAGAATATTGCCAATGAAGAATGTGCTTTTGTTTTCGTTTTACTACTTTTTAGAAGAATATTGCCCATGATGAATGTGTATTGTTATCGTTATACTACTCTTTGAGAGAATATTGCCACTGAAGAATGTGTCTTGTTTTCGTTATACTACTCTTTAGAGGAATATTGCTGTTTTCGTTATACTACTCTTTAGAAGAATATTGCCACTGATGAATGCGTCTTGTTTTCGTTATACTACTCTTTGAGAGAATATTGCCACTGAAGAATGTGTCTTGTTTTCGTTATACTACTCTTTAGAAGAATATTGCCACCGATGAAATTCAATGTGTTTTGTTGTTATAGTACTCTTTAGAAGAATATTGTCCCTGATGAATGAGTTTTGTTATAGTACTCTTTAGAAGTATTATTTTGCTGTTTTCGTTATACTACTCTTTAGAATATTGCCCCTGAAGAATGTGTTTTGTTTTCGTTATACTACTCTTTAGAATATTGCCACTGAAGAATGTTTTGTTTTCGTTATACTACTCTTCAGAAGAATATTGCCACCGATGAATGTGTTTTGTTTTCGTTATACTACTCTTTAGAAGAATATTGCCCCTGATGAATTTGTTTTGTTTTCGTTATACTACTCTTTAGGAGAATATTGCCACTGAAGAATGTTTTGTTTTCGTTATACTACTCTTTAAGAGATTATTGCCACTGAAGAATGTGTCTTGTTTTCGTTATACTACTCTTCAGAAGAATATTGCCACCGATGAATGTGTTTTGTTTTCGTTATACTACTCTTTAGAAGAATATTGTCTCTTATGGATGCGTTTTGTTTTGTATTTTCGTTGTTGCAAGAGAAATGATTTTGCACTTGTTTCGAATTAATTATCAATACTTGTCAAACTTGTAGCCTCTAATAGACCCTCAAACTATTGTCGGGAAGTCAATTTTATTTGAATTCGGCATATACACTGTATGTACACGATAACAATAATAACACAAGCTCTGCTGAGGTCTTTAATCGACATTCGTATGAAAGCAAAACAAGGTTAGACTTTATCAAATTGAAAAACTGTTTTAAAATAAGAAACAGTTCTCGAAACTTACATGACTAAACACCACTTCCAGTATATGATTCTTTCATAGTTTGTTAATAAGGACATCCTTATTATCTTTTAACCTTACCTACCTTACCTCTGTATCTTTAACCCCCTTTGTAGAGGAACCATACGCTAGTATGTAGAACTTGTGATCCGCAATTTCTATGTACAGTGATGCCTCCACCAATATGTTGCAGTGCTCTATATTTACAGTGAAATCCTACCCACACACACTTATATTAAAAATCCTTTGTTTTATAATTAAAATGTTTCTGTGCCTATCATACGGTGGTTAAAAGTCAGTCACTATATAATATAAAATTCCTTTCTTTCTTTATATATATATACACGCATGTTACACATTTGTTTTCGGTTCCCCTAACCGTTTTGTATACGTAGCTAGATATGCTTTAAAAGTATAACTCATTTCTGTAAGATATCAATAACATTATTTCATAAAATCATTTGTTTTCCTATCACGGTGAGATGATAAAAGAATGAGTGCCTCTTCCTCATGATTTAAAAGATATATAGTAAAGTATTGTCTAAAAGTTATATTCGGTTCTTCTAAAAAGTCCTTTACTAGTATATAATCCATATATTGCTTAAAATTCTGTTGGCTATATATAATTTAAGATAATTTCGATATAAGATCGCACACTTTAGTAAAGTGTCACCACTAGTATGTATATATGGTAAAATAGGTTCATTATGTTACACTCTGTAAATTGACTAGTATATATGAGTTTTGTGGCTAAGGTATTGTTTCTTCTGTTATGGTAGTGGTTAGCTTTTCCTTTTAAAGTCATTATCCTTATTATTATCAACCGCATACTATCTTATAACGGGCTATATGTAGCTGGTATATCAAGCGTCTAGTTAGGCGTTCTACTTTTGCTACACTGGCTGGAGAGAGTTTTCTTGCTGTTGCAACCGGTGTGATGTCCAGAATTATTTGCAACTTTTCATTGTCCAAAAGTTCATTAAATTTGATTCCAAGACTGTCTAGTACAACAACTGTTTCTAGTAGTATCTTATTCCTTACATTATGGAGTTGTTCACATTTTAATATGAAATGGGTCACAGTTTCGTCATCCTTTGAGCATAGAAGGCATTTTGGATCGGTTTCGTCCTTGTTCATTTTTATACGTTTGCTTTGTAGTATATAGGATCCAGTAAGCAGCTTAAGTTTAACTGGTAGTCTTGTCGTATCTATGGCTGAATGGCAGTTAATTTTGAACAGAGGATGAATTTTCCCTTTTTCCAGGTTTCCTGTTGTGAGATGGTCCAGTCCATTATATAGTGGCAGTAGTTGCACTATTGGTTTACTCCAGTAGCTATGTACTGTTCTCTTGATGTTTGAGGTCCATAAGGATTTTTTTACGGGGTTATCCAGATACCATGTAGCCTCTTGTAGATCGTACTTCCTGAGCATATGTTTTATAGCGACAAACCAACTAGAACTTTGGTTGTTTTTTAGGATAAGTTGTCGTCTAGCTAGTGATTTTTCTATGCTTTCTTCGGGCTGATTACAGATGTTGTTGAATAGTCCAAGTGCTCGGATATGTAGTTGGGCTTCTATTGGTAGTATTCCGGTTAAGATGTTAATAGTTATATCTGCTACGCAAGTTGGTAGTGAAAGTATTTGCTTAAGTAGCTTTTTTTGGAAGTTTTCGACTAGTGCTAATGAGCTGGCTGTTGTTAATACTAGCTCCAGACCATAGAGAAGTACTGGAGATACATATATTTTGTATAGATGCACCATTGTCTCTACATCTAATCCGTTATGACCATGAAATCCTCCTCCAAGGAGGCTATATGCGCTTCTTCTTGCTTTTTTTTATATTTTCCTCCACGTTAGCAGTCATGTTTTCTTTTAGTGACGTGGTTCTGATGATTCCTAAGTGTGTGGCACTCTTCACTGAGGGAATTTCGTGGGGGCCCATAGTAAAGGTTGTTGTTACGGGGTCCTGTTTTCGCTTCCTGTTGGTTACGTTGAGGACTACACTTTTGGTAGGTTGTAATTGGTAGCCTTCCATATATGCATAATCACATGCCATGTTTATAAGCAGTTGCGCTTGGTCTGGTTCTTCACTAATTAGTGCGATGTCATCTGCACATGCAGTACTATTTACACTTATGTTTCCTATTCTATATCCTGCCTCAGTTGTTTCGTACATGTTTAATAGTTGGTTGATGTATATTTTGTAGAGATTGGTGCTAAGTATACCTCCTTGTCGCACTCCCTGGTTAACGTTGAATGGCTGCGAGATGTTTCCTTCCCATTTAATAGCACTTTTAGCGTTTTCATGTAGATCTTTGATCAGTCCCCAGTGTCCATCATCAATTCCTGCCATAAAAACTCTTCTGAGCATATGACTATGAATAACAGTGTCAAATGCTGCTTTGGCATCTAAGAGTACCAGGTGGAAAGTTGTGTTGTTGTCGTTGGATTCTCTGTAACTTTCTTCTATAGGCAGCGCTGAGTTCATTGGTGATGATCCTGCAGTGAAACCTCTCTGTCTTTTATTTTGTGTTTCTAATACTTTGTTATTCGTACGCTCTTTGATGACGGTTTCAATTATTTTGCCTATGACTGGTAGCACTGTAATTCCTCTATAGTTGGTAGCTTGCTGTCTTGTTCCTTTATTTTTTAAAACTGGTGTTAGTAGTCCCATTTTTAATGATGCTGATACAATTCCGTGCTTGAAGATACATTCCACGAGTGTTACTAACGTTGTTTCTATGTCGGATCCTGCATGGATAATATGTTCGATGGTTATGCCCTGGAAATCCGCAGATTTACCTCTGTTTATTGATCTGATTGCATTTGTAATTTCATTGTGCGTTACGTTTCTGATGTTATTACGTTGCACGAGTCGGTTTATACTCTGAATATCATCTTCAACTTGGTTATGATATGTGCTATCTATGTCTGTCTGGTTATTAAATGTTGCTAGATTTCTAAAGTGTTCCTCAAATCCAGTGATGATATTTTCACTTTCTGTGTATTTGACTCCGTTAACCTCTAGCTCCGTGATTACAACATTTCCTTTCTTCCTGTTGTTACGTACGAGTTTATGGAACATTTTTGTATCCTTTACTCTTGTTTCGAGAATATTTTCCTTCTCCTTGTCTCTTATTTTAGCAATCTCTATTCTTATTGCCCGACGGACGTTCTTCTTAGTTTGATTTTTCTCCTGGAGCATTACGTTACTTTTGTTGTTGGGTCTCCCGTGATGTTTCCAAACATTATATTTTTGCCTTGCAATTTTCAACGCTACTTGTATTTCGGGCGTCCATACTTTTAATTTCGGCTTTGCGTTGAATTTTGCCTTTGATGATGATGTTAGGTTAGCTGTTTCCCTAAGAAGTTCACATAATTTGGTTGTGGCTTGCTCAATTGATGTTTCTTCCATATTTTCTCTTATCTGGAGGCTGTCTATATGCATGTTGATGTGAGCAGAATACCATTCTTTGTCTACTTTGTCCCAATTGACCCTTTTTGCAATTTTGCTGCTAGCTTGCGCATGACTGATATTTGCGCATTCGTAACTGAATTTGGTACTCATACGAATTGGGTGATGATCGGATGTGTTTTCTGTCACGTTGTTGAGTACTTGTTTGTTGACAAATTCATTTTCTGGCAGGTTGTGCAGAAAATAGTCTATTTCTGATGATTCCTGCCCAAGTGAGTTAACAAAGGTCCTTTCTCTATTGTCGTATTTCAGGTTGCATTCATTTATGAAATCACGGAGATAGAGGTTGCGTTTCGTGCCTGTTTGTATATTTAGATCTTCATTTAGATCGCCTCCTATGATGATTTTGTGCGTTTCATTATACTTTTGGTATAGTTCGTATAATTGATCGATAACTTCTTGGTATTCAGACAGATGATTTTTACTCCCTTTTGCTGGCAGATAAACTGATGTTAATATTATGTTTGGATTGTTGTTTTCATTTATTTCCACACACTGTATCCTTTCTGACCCTAGTTCGATTGGCTTTATCAAGTGGTCAATTTCTCTCTTCCACAAGATAGCCACTCCTCCATATCCTCGGGGCATACATATCGGTAACATTTACATCAACTCCTTTGCCTATGTAATTTATGTTTTCGTGGATTTCGCCAAGAAGATGTATCTGTGTTTGAAATAGCCAATGTTCCTGAATAAGAATTATGTCGTTAGATTGTAGGAGTTTGTGTATTATTGGACCACAGGTTTTTATGTTTTTACAGTTAAATGAAATTAGATGCAGTTGGGAACTCTCTGGTATTTTGACGCTTGATTTGTTGGTTACATATGGCTTGGGTTGAGGCTCTGTACTGCTAAAAAAGGCTGTTGAGCTGGAGTTTGTGTAGTATTTCTTAGGCTTGTTTGTTTCTGTACATTCATATTACGAACTGGGGGGTACAAGCAGTTATTTGCCCAAGGTTGTATGTGGCGAGCGTCGTGGTGTTCATTCTTTTTGGCTTCCACTGTTGAACTTGGCATGTATACTGGTGCGTTAACAAGGAAAATACTATATTTATCTATTCATTTACATAAAGGTTTTATGACTGACTAGAAAGAAGACAGTATTTAATTTGTTTTCATACAGGTCAGGTCGAGAAGAATGAGCAATTTAACAGTTTCTGAGTGGAACGATGAAATAGTAAATAGCCTGATACCAAATATTTTCGTACTTTCAGTTATATTGTAGCTGGAATATGTGGAAACGTCGTTGTACTAATGGTTTATGCAATACAAATGAAAGCGATATCCAACGAAAGATTTTTCATACCCGTTTTAGCTGTCTTTGACCTGAGACTACTATAACACATATGTGTTATAGTAGTCTCAGCTTTGACCTAATAGCAACATTGTATCTAGGATCGTTTTCCATTTATAATTGCTTAAACCAAATCGTGTTTTCTAGTGACACGCTTAGCAAGACCACATCGTTCTTTTTTGGACTAGCAACGTTTATTCCGATCTTTATATTACTTATCATTGCAGTTCAATGATATCTTAAAGTGTGTGTTCCTAGAAAAGGATCAATGTCTCTTTTGTTGAAACGAGTCTTGGTGTTACTTGCAATATTTATTTCACTTTTGATTACCTTACCGATACCGTTTGTATACGAAGTGAAATCGGTTTATAATACTATTTATGGAATTATTGGAAGGAAATGTGCGAAGTCTAAAACAAGCAATTCACTTGCAAGAAATATATACGGAATTGTGGTTGGCATGTTTACTCTTGTTGTAATTATAACACTCATTGTATTCAAGGAATTGTATATTGAAATATACAATTCCTTGTTGTATTATACTCTAGAATTGCATTCACAATTTTCCATAACTTGAATATGAATAAATATTTAAACTCAGAAACAGAAAATAAAATCTGCGAAACATCTATTTCCCTTCAAGATGGAGAAATTACAAAAACCTGCAACCGTTCCCGTAGTTCAATCTTATTATGATGAACACGCGCATGCAAACATTTCTTCGGCAACCACTTCGAAAAAAAGTGGATCCAAAAAACTCAGGAAAAATAATCGTTGACTTACATTTAAATTAACAACCATGTTTCTCGTCATAACATAGACGAGACAAAAACATCTATTGCAATTCATTTTATTTATTTGTTTATTGTCATTTTCAAAAAAGATCCTTTGAAGCCTAAAACTATAAAATATCTTGACCTCAACTCTTTTAAAATTTTACGCTAGTTTTCTTATATATTTGAACAAGGGGTCAGTGGTCATGTGCTATTCCTGAGTGTGTGAGGTCAGAGGTCAGTACCCTGGCCGGTCAAACCATAGACTTTAAAATTGGTATTTGCTGCTTCTCCTCTAAGCACACACATTTAGAAGTCAGAGCAAAGACTGGTTGGCTGGGAGTCACAATAATGTGTCCAGCTATATTCTATGTCAAAAAATGATTAGGATAACAACATGTACCATCACAGAATAAAGAAGTGACAAAAATATGCTTCTTTGAAAAAAAACAAGAAACTATTGATGTAGGCCCATGTTAGAAATAAAACTATTCATAAAAACTTTTATTCGTGTTAAACAAATTAAACTGTATTTTTACATATCTCTTATCCATGGTATCATTAAATGGATTTCAACATAAAATATCAGTTTTATTAAAACTTTTCTTGTTTAGTTCACATTTAAGCAGTGATTTTCATGCCATATCCCTAAGTAATAGGGGCACACACTGTTAGCTATGTCTATTCTTCTTTTATCCCTCTGAAATCAAACAGTTGTCCTGATTTTTTTTATATTATTCCTGCAAATATCGATCTGATATATGGTACCTTAGTGTGCAATTGAGTTCAAGTTTCCTCTCGGCTTACCAATTTTTGGTAGAATTAAACTTGGGCAGCAGATCTCTAAAATATTTCTTAACCAGAATGAAACAACTTCATTATTAACTCCTTATGTTATGACTTTTTATATAATAAAAACCCTAATCAATTGGTTCAGGCTTACAGAAATAAGCATGTAAAACAAATATTTACTTATATTCTGTGTCTTTGGGCATAACTTCTGTGAAATTTGCTCAACTGGAAATATACTCAAATACGATCTGCAACTTCTTATGACTTTACACCAAATATCTAATCAATTGATTCAGACTCACAAAAAAATGTGAGGAAAACTGATATTTTCCTAAATTTTCTATGTTCTAGCTCCACAACTTCTGCAAACATCACTCACCTGGAAGGCTGGAATAAAACTCAATCATCATCTGTAACTTTATACACCAAATATCTCATCAATTGATTAAGGCATTACAGATGAAAAATTTGTGACAATCATGTTTTTTTTTACAATTTTCAAAAATAACTCAACTCTTCTAAAAATATGACTTTTCACCAATTTTCCTACCAATTGGTACAGACATGTCAACAGAAGGAGTGGAAATCTATGACAGATTGAATGCACGATAGACAGACAGACAGAGTGCAAACCTTTGCTCCTCTTTTGCTTTGCCAGTATGGGACTTGTAAGCAACCTGACAAAAGCAACATGATGGATGAGTTTTGTTTGCCAAATTTATACATAATTACATCAGATAATAACTATGAAAATTCTGTTTTTGAACACACCCTAACCAAAAGAGTATATCTATTAACTGATCTCTGTCTTCTTTTTTCATTATGTCATAAGGCTTAGAGTACTGGATGTAAGATGTCTTCTCTTTTAGATCTTTGTTTTTTGTCAATGCTTCATACTGTTCTGGATTGATCTCCAAGTACACAAACATAATCTAAAAATAAATCACATTTAGTGTATTATGTATACTCGTTGTAGTAAAGAGCCTGTGTCGCTCACCTTGGTCTATGTGCATATTAAACAAAGGACACAGATGGAGTCATGACAAAATTGTGTTTTGGTGATGGTGATGTGTTTGTAGATCTTACTTTACTGAACATTCTTGCTCCTTACTATTATCTCTATCTATAATGAACTTGGCCCTGTAGTTACAGTGGAAAATATTTTGTAAAAATTTACAAAAATTTACAAAATTTATGAAAATTGTAAAAAATTGACTATAAAGGGCAATAACTCCTTAAGGGGTCAATTGACAATTTTTGTCATGTTCACTTATTTGTAGATCTAACTTTGCTGTACATTATTGCTGTTTACAGTTTATCTCTATCTATAATAATATTCAAGATAATAACCAAAAGCTGCAAAATTTTCTTAAAATTACCAATTCAGGGGCAGCAACCCAACAACGTGTTGCCTGATTGGTCTGAAAATTTCAGGGCAGATAGATCTTGACCTAATGAACAATTTTATCCTCATCAGATTTGCTCTAAATGCTTTGGTTTCAGAGATATGAGCCAAAAACTGCATTTTACCCTATGTACTCTTTTTTAGCCATGTCGGCCATCTTGGTTAGCGGGCGGGGTCATCGGACACATTTTTTAAACTAGATACCCTAATGATGATTGTGGACAAGTTCGGTTAAATTTGTCTTACTAGTTTCAGAGAAGAAGATTTTTGTAAAAGATTACAAAAATTTACGAATAAAATGCTCCGCAGGGTGCAGCTTGATACGACCGCAGAGGTCGAACCCTGAACAGTTGGGGCAAGTATGGACACAACATTCAAGCTTGATACAGCTCTGAATTTGGATTGTGATTAAATATTTGACACAGCATAGGTTTCTGACACAGAATGAATGTGGTCTAAGAACAATAAAAATTTATTAAATTGGACATTCACCTATTATGGTCCAATATCCAAAATCTAAATACATGGTTAGATTCAGCATATCAAAGAACCCCAAGAATTCAATTTTTGATGAAATCAAACAAAGTTTAATTTTGGACCCTTTTTACCTCAATGTGGACAAAGTTGATAACGGGGCCCAAAAATCTAAATACATGGTTAGATTCAGCATATCAAAGAACCCCATATATTCAATTTTTGTTGAAATCAAACAAAGTTTAATTTTGGACCCCGATTTGGACCAACTTGAAAACTGGGCCCATAATCAAAAATCTAAATACATGTTTAGATTCAGCATATCAAAGAACACTAAAAATTCAATTTTTGTTAAAATCAAACTAAGTTTAATTTTGGACCCTTTGGACCTTAATGTACTCCAATTTGAAAACGGAACCAAAAATTAAGAATCTAAATACACGGTTAGATTCGGCATATCAAAGAACCCCAATAATTCAATTTTTGATGAAATCAAACAAAGTTAAATTTTGGACCCTTTGGACCTCAATGTGGACCAATTTAAAAACGGGGCCCAAAATCCAAAAACTTAATACACGGTTATATTCAGCATATTAAAGAACCCCAAGAATTCAAGAATAAAACCCCATTGAAATTGATCAAGAAATAAGCAATTTATAAGAAGTATCTTCTTTTGCACAATACTGTGCAATTGAATATTTCTTGCTATTGCGCAATACTGTACAATTGACAATTTCTTGCTATTGAGCAATATTGTGCTATTGGATATTTCTTGCTATTGCGCAATACTGTGCAATTGAAGATTTCTTGCTATTGCGCAATACTGTGCAATTGAAGATTTCTTGCTATTGTGCAATTGAAAATTTCTTGCTATTGCACAATACTTATTATATAAAAATTTACACATCCTGTTTGGTGTGTATCTCCTACAATATCATTATTATTTGCTTTTAAATATAAATCAGAAATAACCAACTTAAAATGGAAAATTTTAAAAGTAAAAAAAAAGGAAAAAAAGAAAAAAAAAGAAAAAAAAAAAAAATCCCCCCCCCAAATTTTTTGAATCCCCTTATGATTCATCACGCCCAAACTCAATCCCAGCCTTCCCTTTGTGGTTAGGTACCTTGCAGTACAATTTCAGAGAGATCCATACACTTGAACACAAGTTATTGTCTTGAAACTAGAAAAAATGCTTATTTTTGGCCCCTTTTTGGCCCCCAATTCCTAAACGTTTCAGGCAATTACCCCCGAACTCAATTCCAGCTTTCCTTTTGTGATATGAAACCTTGTAGTACAATTTCAGAAATATCCAAACACTTACACACAAGTTATTGTCATGAAACTAGAAAAATGCTTGTTTTTTGCCCCTTTTTTGGCCCCTAATTCCTAAAATTTTGAGGCAATTACCCCCAAAATCAATTACAGCCTTCCCTTTGTGATAAGGAACCTTGTGGTACAATGTCAGAGAGATCCATACACTTACACACAAGTTATTGTCTGAAAGTTACAAAAATGCTTATTTTTGGCCCCTTTTTGGCCCCTAATTCCTTAACTGTTGGTACCATAACCCCCAAAATCAATCCCAACCTTCCTTTCGTGGTATTGAACCTTATGGTAAAATTTCATGGAGATCCATTCACTTAAACTAAAGTTAGAGTGAGAAAACCAATGTGTCTTCGGACGACGCCGGACGACGCCGACGACGCCAACGTCATACCAATATACGACCAAAAAATTTTTAATTTTTGCTGTCGTATAAAAATGGTTAAAAATTTACTATAAAGGGCAATTACTCCTTAAGGGGTCAACTGACCATTTTGGTCAAGTTGACTTATTTGTAGATCTTACTTTGCTGAACATTATTGCTGTTTACAGTTTATCTCTATCTATAATAATATTCAAGATAATAACCAAAAACGGTAAAATTTCCTTAAAATTACCAATTCAGGGGCAGCAACCCAACAACGGGTTGTCCGATTCATCTGGAATTTCAAAGCAGATAGATCTTGACCTGATAAACAATTTTACCCGATGTCAGATTTGCTCTCAATGCTTTGGTTTCAGAGATAAAAGCCAAAATCTACATTTTACCCCTATGTTCTATTTTTAGCATTGGTGGCCATCTTGGTTGGTTGGCCGGGTCACCGGACACATTTTTTAAACTAGATATCCCAATGATGATTGTGGCCAAGTTTGGTCAAATTTGGCCCAGTAGTTTCAGAGGAGAAGATTTTTGTAAAAGTTAACGACGACGACGGACGTCAAGTGATGAGAAAAGCTCACTTGGCCCTTTGGGCCAGGTGAGCTAAAAAAAGTTACCAAGTGACTGTAAACCATGGAAGTAATATTTAGAAGGAATAACAACGACTAATAAGCATGTATTTATGGCCTGCAGAGCTCTGTACTAAAGTCATATGATTTTATCCAATTATAGTCTCAGCGGCAAGACCCCTTTGGTTACTATCAGTGATACCACGGTTGTAAAATGGCATCTAGAATTTCTTATCAGTCACATGATTTTATCGAGTCCGGTAATTATAAATCACCTGTGGGAAATCCCTAGTTTTATTAATAACAAGGTGGTGCCGTATCATATAAAACTTCAGAAAGAAATCGAATGATGTAAACCGACCGTACGAGGGCTGAACAGCCAGTCAATGTTGTTAAACACTTCCAGTAATGATGTAAAAAACTTGAAAAACGGACTAGAATTGTTTAAACTACAACAGTTTAACATGGACAATTATATTTATTTTTGCTTATTTTTGCTTTTTACTGTTTGTTTTAAACTGATCTAAAAGTGTTTTCCGATTAAAAGTGGATCACGAGTAAAACAGGTAATAACGATGAAGCGATCAGGTTTCACATGATGTTGAACAAAATAATGTAGACAAATGTAGACATAGAATATTTTACTGTTGAAATGTGCCAACTTTATTGAGATTTATAAAAATATTTACTTTCAAGTAATTGATTACATTATTGAAACTGGACAATTAAAATCGGGATAAGTTCGTAAACATGTTAAATTTATATCCATTTTAAAAAAGTGTTTACATTTGAATACTTATATTAATGTAGCACGATACAGCAAAAAGAAAATCAACCAAACAAAATGAGCTCGACGCTATCTGTCTAACCGCACATTTATTTTATATGAATTAGTTTATGTACAAATTAAAGAACAGAAACGTTTAAAATTGTGAATATTTAAATTGCCTGGTATACACGAAAGACTTGGATTATTCGTATTTAATAAAAAGGGGTCGAAACATATTTTTTGTACAATCATCTTCTGAACTTTCAGAAATGGATTCTTAATTAACTGGTTTTAAATATTAAAATTGAAAATGATCCACCCTTTTTCTTAAATTCCATATGAGATAACTGTCGGCGTAAACTATTAAGATCGAAAAAGACATAAATAGGAAAAATAGACTAAAATTAGACCAAGATTACTCTGACGTCCATTGGCTGTTTTGCCACACAAGCTGGGTCCGTGGGACGTCAGAGCTCGTCCCATATAAAAAAGTGGATATTTGCCCTTCCAAAATGGATGCGCTGCTTCGTTGCTTCTAGAGCCGACTGACGGCCTTGGATCTATATAAATCGGGCCTCAATTTGTTCATTTTTCCGTTGGACGTCAGAGTATTCACGGACTAGACTAAAATCAACATTGAACGACTGACTCTATTCGGTAGCGTACAGCAGCGTAATGTAACGAGTGAACTATTCGGGTTACTTCGTACGTATATACGACAACAACCGGTCTATTCGTAATTTTCCAGGAACACGAAAATGACCGAAAAGTGTCAGTGATTTGATCTATCACATGCCGAGAGTCAATTACCATGCCATATATTAAACCAATTAACGAGCTATCGAAAGATTGGAGGTTAGGCAGATGTAACCTTTGAAGTGACGACGTTGTTATTCCTTTCAATATTACTTCCATGTGTAAACCAACTAATGTGAGCGAGTGATTTATTTTCGTGAGTAGAAAAATAAAGTGAATATTAATCGTCACAAAGATGTAAAACTTGGATCTTTCCCTATTTTACTACCTCAAGTAAATTTGAAAATTGTGATATTAAATCACAGCGAAGTGAGCAAGAAAGAATTAAATGCAAAATTAAGTACCTGCAAAAATAAGTTGGTGTAGGGTATGTTACTCTAGAGAGCTATCAACAAAGGAACCAAAACTTCCATCTGATGCAAAAATGAAAAATTCTTAAAATTTGTATCATGTAAAAGTTACATTTTGGGCTCCTTTGCTCTTTGTTATTTGAGAACCAAGACAATTCAGTTAATAATAAACAGTTGCATCCTGAACTAATAATATGCCAGTTTATCTTATTTCAACTATCAAGTCTAACAACTCCAAATAACATACCTGAAATATTGCAAATCGATAATTACTTACCAAAGACACCAGGTTTATACATAAAGCTGAAAGCATGATTTTCCATATAGTTTATATACCAAATATAATAAATACAGCTAACTTATTATTTGTAGCTTAAGCAAGAGTGAAATAAACCTAATGTAAAAAACTTAAGTTGATGGCTGAACTGTCTGATGGACATGTGAATGTTGTACTGACTGTATACATGGTATATATTAAATATAATTAACCTTCTACTCAGGGCTTCCAAAATTTTGTTGAGCCAGCCGGACATTTCATATCTTATCCCGATTTTAAATCCCTTTAGACTTAGTAAATTAGGCAACTATGATAATCAGTTGGCCATCATATATGATATAACCAATGATTGACATTAAAACGATGTTAAACTTTACTTTGATATAAATTCGATGTTCTGACGTAAAGTGTTAAATTGAAAGTGCAGCATTCAAAGTGTGCAACATCAGCGTAATAATTCCGCTTTAGACTCTTTATTTGTGCAAAATAACGCTGTCAAAAGCTTTACTTTTGTTTTTAAAATCACATTTTCCTAATGCCGGATGTTGACTTGACAATGGTAAATCATGGATCAGAGACGGATACGTAATATCCGTGTAAGTTAATGATTGAGTTAAGTAGCCTTTTCAAGTTATTTCTTCAAGAAAATACTCGAAATGAATGTTAGATAAAGGAATCAATGATAATTTTAGCATTATTGAAGAATTAGGATGCATAATTAAATTTCCCACCAGCGGACAATAGACACATGCGCACACGTGTACTAGTTCAAACAACGTGGTTCAGACGATTATTCGTTTAAAACCTTTTCAAATTTTTCATCAAATCATATTTATTAACGTATTTCTTATAATTTCAATCTTTTAGACTAAATTAATTAGATGTAACCCGCTGAAATGTAAGAAAATAACTTTGAATACCCTTAAGCGTACCCCAGTATTTAACAGATGTACAGTGTTTTTAAATATAATAATGAATATCATACATATTCGAATTCATTTATAAATATTCTTATTTGAAGAATTATTTTAAAATCTAAGGAAATTTTTTTAAAACTGAATGGTCACTTACAATAATATCTACAAAGCGTAATTAAATAGGATGTTGTTCCATACACGCTTACATGTTTGACCTCGTTTACCTGATCACCTTTATGTTAATTGTTATGCATCATCAATTCTATTGATTAAGACAAGCTAAGTCTCTCATCAAAGATAATGACCTGTAATCAGTGAATGATTTATGGCTTCAATATTACTTATTGAAGGGATAATTGTTTGACAGCTTGTTGTTTTTTTAAATAAAAGAACAAATTTTTTTTTCTACTTTTTATTGATGTACCAAGCCGTGCATTTGTGTACCCAGAGGATTAGACTAACTGAGACACTTCAAAGTATGAAATATGCTGCATCTGTTTAATTAAACCCAAATATGACCGAAATATCTTTGTGAAATAGATTGCCACAATTATAAACTATAATGCCCAAACGGACATTTTTACCGATCGATAGTTGGTAAAAAAAGTGAAATGACCGTTTTATGAAAATGCCTTGAATAACAAAAAGTGGCAAACCTATGATATTTGACCGTTTGAGGCTGAGAGCAGCCAGACTTTTTATATAAATTTCAGTCAAGTCTGGAATATATGACCGTTTTGGAAGCCATGCTTCTACTGATATAGAAGATTTTGCTTTTTACACACAAAGTTTAATTAATGCCAGCATCCATTTGTCTCACGTTCTGCGACATTCATCATAATAATAAAATAAGATTCTTTAACGCAAAGTTGTTGCATTACAAAATGTTATTTATAAAACAGACTTAATACACACACATAAATATATCTTTGTAATTTTGTTTATTTCACATTACCTTTGTACTCATACAAATTATTCCTAATGTGTTTGGACAAAATGTAGAGTTCCAGCATTCAGAAACAAGTTGTATTCCTATTTGTCCTGTTACACCCGATTTCAAATAGCTCTCTATCCGAGGAAGGTTTGAATCTTCTTCTTCAGTTGCACTCTTCTTTAGAGCATCCCTCTTAACCTAAATAAAAAGAAAAACTGTCTTAGATTATCATTATGTAATTTTGCCCAATATTTGTATAAAATCAAATAGATAAAAATAATGTTTTTATTTGAAGTTATACTAAGAAATAACTGTTTTAATGTAATTCAACATCTTTATTTATTTTCTCTGAAAACAAAGTGTGTGGACTCTACAAATATATTAAACAATCTGTCCAAAATAATATCAGAGCAGCTCTGTGATATTATTCCACTGTATGTAAATATTGATAGCGAAATCATAATAAATGAATAACTTTTGATTGGTATTGCTTACCAATGTTTATATCGTGTTTATTTTTAAAAGCAAAGCGGATATAAAAAAATTGTATAGAAATTAATATTTTATTTTCATGAATTTATAATAAACTGTTAACACAGAGATATGTCTCGCCTATTTATTATTTTGATAATGCAAATGTTGAAATTAAAATAGCAATACTTTAAAATGTAAGTTATGCAAATATTCAAAGTCAATGAACCATGATTAAAAGGTACAGGGCTAAACAATCTCCATGGAAATGAGATGTGCCAATGCTAATACAACTGCAAACCAAATACCATTGACTTTTCAAAAGTCCTTCCCTTTAAACAAACCTAAACACAAACATTAACTTGTAAACTATGTAAAAGTTTCAAAGTCAATGAACCATATTTGGGGGTGGGGTTATATAATCTCCATGGAAATGAAACTTGCAAATGCCAATACATTTGCATACCGAATATCATTGACTTAACATAAGTGGTTCATCATAAACTGACCTAATCACAAACTAATACATGTAAACTAAGCAAAAGTTTCAAAGTCAATAGACCATGACTGAAGGGTAAGGACCAATTATTCTCCATGGAAATGAGACGTGCTAATGCTTATACAACTGCATACCAATTATCATTGACCTACCACTAATGGTTCCCCTTAAACTGACTTAATCACAAACTAATACATGAAAACTAAGCAAAGGTTTCAAAGTCAATAGACCATGAATGAGGGGGTGGGGCCAAATAATCTCCATGGAAATGAGATATGCCAATGCTTATACAACTGCATACCAAATATCATTGACCTACCACTAGTGGTTCCCCATAAACTGACCTAATCACAAACTAATACATGTAAACTAAGCAAAGTTTCAAAGTCAATAGACCTTGACTGAGGGGACAGGGCCAAATAATCTCCATGGTAATGAGATGTGCCAATGATAATACAACTGCATACCAAATATCATTGACCTACCACTAGTGGTTCACCATGAACTAGACCTAATCACAAACTAATACATTGTTGACACCACCACCGCCGGAAACAGCATATCTATGTCTCGCTTTTTGACTCCGTCAAGGCGTGACAAAAAGTATAGGCAGTGGAATAAAACTTTTATTTCCCTTGGCTTAGGGAGATATAAAGATTTGTTTACTCTCGAAAAGTCATATTGCCCTCAGGATATATGATTTTCTTTGGTGAACAAATCTTCATATCTCCCTAGGCCAAGGAAATAAATGTACAATATTTTTCAGTCTCTTTTCCTCTACGTTTTATATATCAAATGGATACTACAGCAGTAAAATACATTTAATACATCAAAATTATTTTTAGCTTAACAACAATGCTAATAATAAGCATCAGAAATTCACTGCCCTTAAATTGTGTGAATAGGAAAGCAGTTCTAAGATGAAGCGGATATATTGTAAATAAAACACAATGATATATATTACAAACTTTAGTGAGCTACCCCAAATATTTGTATATATTTGGTTCAGATCTTATCTCACTGATAATAATTTCTGCCATTTACTATATTTACAGTGCAAACCATAATGTTGCATCTGAATGCTTTCCAAATAAATAAATAAAATTTAAAAGTTACGTCAGTTATCATATGATTGTATCATTACACAAATGTGGAAAGAAACTGAAAACATTACAAAACTTTAACGATTTCAAGATTTATCGCTGCAAACTCTACAACGAATATCATGAAATATGTGCCTTTAATATAAAGGTTAACAATTACAAAGAAAAAGTTAAAAATGAAAAAAAATTAACGAGTATGCATGCAACAACTGAAAAATTGTTCTATATTTAAAATTCAATTTCAAAACTTTGGAATGACTATCTGCTATACAATATTTTTGTTTCTTAATGTAATTAAGATTTGAAATCACTTCTTTTTTTTTAAATTTTATGTTTTGGGAAGTTTATTCCTTAGTTTAGCTGATATTATTACATGTCATCTTCATACATGTACATGCTTAATATGCATAACAGAAATGAATGTTTGTAATTTTTTTTCTAATTTTCGTTTTAAGAAAGGAAAGATATAGATCTCACCAAAAATTTGATCAAAAATGACTAAAATTAAGTGTGCTGACATGATCATTAGAAGATGTTTCATCAAATTTGATATCAATAGATATAAGAAGATGTGGTATGTATACTTCTTTATAAGATTTGAAATTTGAACGAAAATCAAATAGTGTAGCAATAAATGAAAACCAATAGAAAATAGATAGGTTCCTGGCTTGTGACATTTTTGTGGGCGTTTACTTTCTTTAATGCTTTTTTCTTCAGTTATATACCTCAGTCAACATTACTAAAAGACGAGCCCTGTGTCTTTCGCCATCATGTTCATAGAAACCAATATCAGGAACACATCCAACAACCTTATTTCTGATCTTCAAAACTGTTTTGTTTTCACTAACTCTGCAAAGGAAGTCATAAATGTAATGAAAACAAAACTCAAAAACCAAAAAATGTTCATCAAATCCTCAAACTCCTTTCAGTTGCACAGTTTCATATGGAAAATAACATTGAACAATCTCTAATACACTCAGGAAATTTCAAATCTATGATCTGAGTTTTTATTTTTATTCAATTTTTGCATTATTAAAAACATCACAAAAATTTCTCAATTTACATGATTTATAGTACTGGTAAATCTTATGGGACTGGGAGTATAAAATTTGTATTCCATAATTTGGGCCACATCCTAAAATAATGAACAGTCAATGCATATATTGCACAGTGAAAACATTTTGTAAAATTACAACATAAAACACTGTCATTTTGATTTTCATGGATGCAAGCACATATGTGAAGAAATTATCTTTGTGCAAGTAGTATAGTGTGTAAACATAATCTCACATGCATACATATTACCCTGTACATGTATATCAGAGCTCTAACATGAACAAGTCAGATTATATATTTTTACAAAGGATAATAGCATTTTTAGACTTTATAAAGTCAGAATATGCCTGACTTATTCAGGTCAGATTATGTTCAGTGGATTGTGAAGTTTCAGTATTTTTATATTTGTAGAAAACCTATTCAATAAATTACCATGAATATTTGTATGATGCATTACAATACCAAAATCTATCTTTTCATGCTGGATTTCAAGTAAATCCATTGTTCATACAAAATATTTTTTACAAATACATAATGATCAATTTCATATGAATCCGTTTTTTTTAGGGTCTTAATCATATTTTTTGTTGAAAAAATTGTTTGTGGAAGGCATTTTTAACATTATCATGTGGATGCTCCACTTTTAAATATGGGTGCATGACCCATAATGGAAGACATTTTAGGTATATTTTCGACTTGTAGAAGTCAATATTCAAATTTTTTTTATTTGAGGAAAAAATTTCATAATATCTCATCTGGCTTGTTGAAGTCAGTTTTTGTTTAAAAATGAGGGGAGGTAACTCATGACACCAAATATTCTGACTTTCACAAGTCAGAAAATAATGACATGTTTATGTCAGAGCTCTGACTATGTATATGGTGATGATACACAGCCAGTGTCTGTAATAATCAGCATATTGTGTATAGTTATTCTGGAGCTGATAAAACCATTTAGGAGGAGTTGTGCTTACAAGTCATAGCCATATGATAAAAAAAACAAAAAAATATGTTAAATTATCTCCCCTAGATGACGTCGTGACTGAAATTACATTCATTCCCTCATATGATTTATTTACATCACTACCTTTATCTGATAAGCTTTGCACAAATTTATCTAACCAGTGAGGTGTTGGGCTTACAATGTACAAGATATATAAATAGATGGACAGACAATGTCTGACAAGAGGAATCCTATAAATATAAAAATATTAATATACACCAAAAGTTTGTGAGTGTAAGGGGGAGTTAAGAATTTATCATGTCTATGCCATATTTCAGTCCAAGATTCTCGTGTAGCTGAAAAGGAAAATGACTTTAATGTTTAATTTGTCAATGTGTGAATGTATGATATCTGTAAAATTTCATTCACTGTCACAACTACCATGACTTCACACTAAATTACAAATACATTTTGTACTTACTCTGGCTTCAGGAAGAAAATTTCAGTAAATTTCATGAACAAGTGTGTAAATGCAGAATCCTTCAAAATTGTTGTGTCTTCCATAGAAACTCCATGACTTAGATTTGGATTATTCAGTTTTTGTAGCATTTCTTTCACCTCAATAAGAAAGTCAAATGTGTCCTCAAACCAACGGTGCAATAGTCTACAAACATGACAAAGTCAAATGTTAGAAATAAGTTACAGTATACAGATTCAGAAATTCATATTCTATACATATATATACATGTAGTTCAAATTCTGAGGCTTAAATGGTGAAACTTCCTCTTGATGGAAGGACAGGGAGAAAAGAAGGAATTTTAGATTCCAAGGTGGTGGAGTTGATGGATAGATGTCAAATATTTGCTCACACAGTAAGTACCTCAGTTATCTAAAATAAATGTCTTATCTTTGAAAATATTATACTTTGTACACGAGAAATTAATTTGAAGAATTGGGAATGGCAGACTTCATGAATTTATTGAGCAGCTTGGAAAAATCAGCAAATAAAATTGAGAATGGAAATGGGGAATGTGTCAAAGAGACAACAACCCGACCATAGAAAAGACAACAGCAGAAGGTCACCAACAGGTCTTCAATGCAGCGAGAAATTCCCGCACCCGGAGGCGTCCTTCAGCTGGCCCCTAAACAAATATATATACTAGTTCAGTGATAATGAACGCCATACTAAACTCCAAATTGTACACAAGAAACTAAAATTAAAAATAATACAAGACTAACAGGCTAGAGGCTCCTGACTACCCACTTATATATATACATGTATTGTTTAACATTTCATAGCGGTATAACATGTTACTTTTATTATTCTTCCCTTAGTTTATTTATTTTATATTTACATTGTATCATAGGTCAAATTTATTTGTTCAGTGTATGTTCACTGGTGTTAATATGTCCTTCGATTGAGTTAAGCTATTTCAGTTGATATTTTATAGTGTGTCTTTCTATGTTGTGATGTTACACTATTGTTTCAGAAAAAGGGTGAAGGTTTGGTACCATTAAAACGTTTAAACCCGCTGCATTTGTTTGCACCTGTCCTAAGTCAGGAATCTGATGTTCAGTAGTTGTCGTTTGTTGATGTGGTTCATAAGTGTTTCTCGTTATTTATATAGATTAGACCGTTGGTTTTCCTGTTTGAATGGTGTTTTACACTAGTTATTTTTGGGGCCCTTTATAGCTTGTTGCTTGGTGTGAGCCAAGGCTCCGTGTTGAAGACCGTACTTTGACCTATAATGGTTTACTTTTATAAATTTTGACTTGGATGGAGAGTTGTCTCATTGGCACTCATACCACATCTTCTTATATCTATGTAAGTGAAAAAGGTTAAAAAAAAAATAGAACAATGGTTTAGAAGTTTTGTAATGTTAAAAGACATTTTATATATTACATGTATCAATCATGATTTTTTTTACATTGATTCATATTTTGTTTACATTATCATTATACATGTCACTTTGAAGAAAATAGTATATATGGATATCAAGTTTTGTATTCAAATTAAGGCAAAAAATATGTAACTGTGCAAGGCCTTTAAAAATTACTCCCTGGACACTTGCAATTGTCATGATTGTCATTTGTTCAGTATTTTGAAAATGACAGACAAAAAAGATTTTTTATTGTCCATGAAATTATACTTTTTATGAAAATGATTTAAGACAGACAATAAATCATTCTATTAGTGAAATGTAGTCAATAGAAATTAAAAAAAAAGAAAATATGACTTTCACAAATAAATTTACATTTTTGTACATCACTTTGTACATACATTTATACAAGAAAGACAAATATGAAGCAATCTTTTACTTTTAAATAATTTTTAATTATATGATGTCGTTGATGAAAGTTTGAGGAGACAAAATGTGTTTAGGTAATGGGAAATACATGCATGTATTCATTGAGATGAAAAACCAATCAACAACAAACAAACGGAAAACAAATGAAAACTAAAAGCAATCAGTTTAAAAAAAAAACTTGTCTTGGCTCAATTGTTTATTCTTTTTTATGAGTTTTTCATAGGCTAAATATATTTCTGTGATAAATACAAATGTAGATACATTGAATTCTCCAAATTTCCATATAAGCTGTTATCCCTTGCATTGACATGTACATGTATTCGGACCTTGGGCTAAACTTCCGCTAAAGCCCTTAATTGTTCAGATATGAGAGTCTCTACCTGATACTACATGTAGAGCCCATATGGAAAATGCCATGTACCAGCAAAAATTTGTAAGGGTTCCGTGGAACCCAGTGTCTCGCCTTCTTTTGCTGCTAGTCATAGGCTCAACAAAAATTAGGAAAAAATTATCATAAATTTTCCTATAGATACTTTCTTTTGATTGTAAGAAGCTTAGAACTGTCAAAGTTTGGTAAAAATCCAGAATGGTTTATGAATCTAATACATGTTTTAAAAACTTTAACTACAAACTGTATGTAATGTTAACTGGAAGAAAAACTAAGTCCATTTATATTAGATATACGGAAAAACAGAAAATAATTTTTTACAAAATTTCCTTATAGATACTAGCTTTTGATCATAAACAAGCTTCTGTCCAAGTTTGGTACAAATACTGGATAGTTTAAGAAAGTTATTAAAATTTTTAAAACTTTAACTACAGAGTGAATGTAATGTTTCCTGGCAGAAAAACTAAGTCCATTTATAAGTAAAATACGGATTTTTTTTTTTTTTTTTACTAAATTTACTTCTGGATACTACATGTACTATCTCATGATCATAAACAAGCCTCTGTCCAAGTTTGGTAGAAATCCAGGATAGTTTAAGAAAGTTATTAAAATTTCAAAAACTTTAACCACAGAGTGAATATTTGTGGACGCTGCCGATAACGCCGACGCCGACGGAATGTAGGATCGCTATGTCTCGCTTTTTCGACAAAAGTCGAAGGCTCGACAAAAATCTATAAGTGTTACTCCTGACTGACAGATACAATCAAATATTGATACATTTGTACATTTTAGTACATTGTTGAACAGGCATGTCCCAGGTTAGGTGAGAGTTGGCGCCTTCAATCTAATTTAACACCGCCTCATTCTGTATGTGCCTGTTCCAAGTCAGGAGCCTGTAATTTAGTAATTGTCGTTTGTTGCTGTGTATCATATTTGTTTTTCGTTCATTATTTTGTACATAAATTGGGCCGTTAGTTTTCTCGTTTGAGTTGTTTAACATTTGTCTTTCGAGGCCTTTTATAGCTGACTATGCAGTATCATGAGTACGGGTTTTGCTCATTGATAAAGGCCGTACGGTGACCTATAGTTGTTCATTTCTGTGTCATTTGGTCTCTTGTGGAGAGTTGTCTCATTGGCAATCATACCTTATCTTCTTATTTTTATATGACAGGTGTCAAAAGATAATAACCACAGAATTTGTTACCACAGTTGCTAGTTGAAAAATTGTCGGTGGTCAAAAAACCATAAAAATGTGCTTTACTCTTCAACAGTTTCAGAATGAATGTGGTATCTTCTCATTAACTTATAGCTGTACAATGGACCCTATTGGAATGCAACCCCAATATAAATCTCAGTAACCAAATATTATACCATAGCTATCTATGGTATAATTTTCACAATTATACCATGGTTTTGTTGTATCTGGACTTCGAAAGAAAAAAAGAAAAAAAGCAAGACCTAGCCACAGCTGGCAGATTTTTTTTGTACATAGGAACAACACAGTCAGCGTGGGGCCACTAAGCTATATTCTAAAATGAACAAAAATTCACTCCAAGAACAATAAAATAAACAACAACCAAAAGTTAAAAAAAAATAAAAATGTGTTATACATGTATATTATACTGGAAAATATAAGTTGATTTTCTGTGATTGAGATGTATACTTAAGTTGGATTGTATTCCCATAGGCTCCATTGTACAGCTATAGGTTTAAAAATAATTTTTTATACACCGCTGACCAGGGATGGGCACGATTACTGACAAATGTAATCGATTAATAATCGATTACATGAAGGATTTTTGTGTAATCGATTAATAATCGATTACTTTGATTTTTGTATGTAATCGATTGCAATCGATTACTTTATCAAAAGTAATTACATTACTTTCGATTACTGTCAATTACATGCTACAAAATTACAAAAAAATAATAAAGTAAGTTAAACACAATATTGTTGCTCAACGTTTGTATAGTGGAAATTTAGAACTTTACCAAAAACAGCATTTAAAGCATTGTTTCCAAATTTTAAGTTGACAGTTGTTTTCTAGATGGATTCTCTTACTGAGGATCAGAAATATTCAAAAATTCTTGAAATTTTGGCTTTCAACATGAATGAGAGATGACATCGCATTGCATCAAACACTTATCTATATTGTAGATTTTTTCATAAATTTTGCTTTCATACTGACTTAAGTTAGCTTTTTGTTTTTTACTAATTAAAAACAGGTATATTTTAACATAGGTAATTACAATGTTGGAATTTTCCTCTGAATAAAAATGTAAAAAAGGTAGAATAATTAATTAGTTCAGCTAATTTTAAAGATCGAAATTTATAATTATAATGACATGCATGAATTAGTCCTTTTGTTTGGATAACCACCCTAATTACAGGTTATAAAACTGCCAATGGAGTACACTTTATAACCTGGGGCAAAATAATGTAAATCTCCTTCTTAATTAGAAATAATTGAAAAGAAAACAAAGTCTGCATCTTATTGATTAGAAGTCTTTGATCATCTGATTAGTAAAGACAAGAAGTTTGTTTAGATTTTTTTATTCTCTATTCAATTTATAAACAATATATATTTATAGTGTCAAAATGGGATACATGTATCTATTTCTGAAAAAGAATTTCAATGCATAGCCATTGGTTCATTGTTGTAAGGATTTTGTGTACTTTCTTAATTTTTGTATCATAACATTATAAGGAATCAACTGTGTATCTATTCTAAGCTAAAATTTCAACTCTTATTGAAAATTATGCTTTAAGGAATTTAAATACAAGTAAATTTACTACTTTAATGTAGTACAGAACTTAACTTAAGACTCATTTCTTATTTTAAATCTATTTTCTTATTTCAAATCTATTTTCTTATTTTAATATAAAAGGTCTTGAATTATTGACAAGCACATCAATTCATTTGTTTCAAAAGCTAGATATAAAGTAAAATTTGGATGGGGTTCTGGTTGATCATATTGCAGCTTGAGACAAAAGATAGAAATAAGGCAGTTGATAAACTCTTCAGTCATTTTAATACATTCTACTTTTATCTGCATGTACTATAACGTGATGAAAACATACATATTTTCATTTAATATATGTTATATTTCATCAAACTGTTTTACTAAATTATTCGAAATGTAATCGAAAAGTAATCGATGATTACATCATAATTTTTGCTGTAATCGATTAAATTACGATTACATGTAATCGAAGATGTCTTCGATTACAGATTACTGTCGATTACTGGAAAAAATGCAATCAATTACAATCGATTACGATTACAGATTACGATTACCCCATCCCTGCCGCTGACATCTAGACTTTAACGAGGTTGCTTAAGTATTAATAATTATGTTAGATCGTTTGAATAAGAAAGCGTCTGGTAACTCTCAATGAAGGCTGACTTGGATGGAGAGTTGTCTCATTGGCAATCATACCACATCTTCTTATATCTATCAATTTAAATGGACTATCTATAGGAAACATGTTATTCTAAACGTGAACATTTTGAAAACCCTTTTAATTAATGTACAGCTTGGGCTTTTGACACAAATTAAAACATTCAGAAAGATTCTTATGAAATTAATATTTAAAAAAAATAAATATTTCGAACATTTTTATAAAATAAAAAAAAAAACTAACCCTTTAATCTGGGATTCCGGAAATCTTTCAAAATATTAGTGATTTCGGCTTATGTCTGTTTTTGTCGTTACACAGCATATTCAGAACATCTAATTGCTTCAACATTTTTTCATCTGTAAAGTTATACAGCACAAATGTAAATGTGCATCCATTGCCAGTGGTGGATCCAGAAATTTTCATAAGTGGGGGCCCACTGACTGCCTAAGAGGGGGTCCCCTCAAGTCATGCTTCAGTGATTCCCTATATAATCAACCAATTTTTTCCCACAAAAGGGGGGCCCGGATATAATTTTTCAGTGTATCGTATATCATACCATAGTTTTTGTTGAAACCCCTCAGCAAACTCACTCGACTTTGTCTTGTGAGTTTATATTGCCGGGGGTTTCAACAAATGCTATGGCATAATTTACGAAACACCACAAAACTATCCAAAAGATATGAAATATCTATAACTTAGTGTCTGCGAGTTGGCAGGTCTTTATTTAGCGTGATTAAACTCCTTTTCATTAGCATGATAAGTGGGGCCAGTTGGTAGGTCTTTTAATACAGCTGGATTAAATTCCTTTAAATCATTTGGTCACATGTAAAATCAACACAGTTTGGTATGAAAAGTTTTAGATTTGAAGCTGCTACTCTGTGGAACAACCTACAAAAATGTACCTGACCATTTCAGGACTGTAAATTAGTTTTTCACAATTCAAGAACCTTATACAGTCCTGGAATGGATCAGAATGCTGTTGTTCTGGCTGCATGTTAGATAAGTTTTTCATGTATTATTTTTTTGTTATAGCACTAAATGTTTGCATGATGCCTTAAATTTTGCATGTGTGCTTTCATTTTTTATTTGTGCATTTAATTATGTGTGCTTAATTTTTAGTTGTGCTTAAATTTTAGTTGTGCTTTAACTTTAGTTATGCTTGTTTTAGCTTGTTTAGATGTGTAGTTTAGTAGTGCTTTTTATGTATTTCAATATGCCTGTGCTGCATCTATGCATTGTAATATATGCTGCTTATATATCCTATCTGCATGCTCTCTGTTTTAATGTTATGTACATGATCATCAGATGTATATGTTATCTATATTCAGTAAAAAGCTCTCAAAAGCTTATGTTTGTACAGTTATGCATGTATGTGAACCAAATCAAAATAAACTTTCGTATTCGTATTACATGTATAAGGTGGCAGATCTTTATTCAGTGGCATTCAATTCCTGTTCATTTGTGGGGCAAGTTGGTCTAGGCCTAGGGAGAGCTGTCATGGATTCCTATACCAAGTCTATATTGACATCTCTGTGTATACCAACTTACCTTTTAGCAAGCTTATCGGCTGAAAAAGGGATTTCGCCCTCACTTCTCTCTGCAAAATCGACCAAATTCCTTTGTACTTCCTGAATCTGTCCCATGGCTTCCCTTTCTCTGTCGTAACAAATACTGATATCTTTATTCCAATTAATGTCATTCAAAGAGAAAGGTAACACTTCCTTCGTAAACTTAATGAGATGTTCCGTAAAACCTGGCATGGTAACTCTTGTACCCTTTTGTGATTTTAATTTATCTAACAAATCTGATAAAGGAGTAGGATTTTGAGCAAAATGCACTCCAACATCTCCCAACTCTTGTCTTTTCCATTCCGACGCTCGAAGTCTTTTACCCTCCGGAATGCATAATGCACTGTTGTCTGATGGATCCGAAGAGTCATCTAGATTTGTCGTTGGTTTTCTTTTTGTAGAATGGTTTGTCGAGTTCGAAGACATGTTCAGGGTAATTTAAGTAAAGGGGAGGGAAAGCAATGTTATTACTGTTGCATTTTATTGTGACTAAATACCAGAACAACGGTCTCCAATTATGTAAACTGGTCTCCAATAATGTAAATTGGACACGTAACTGTAACGTGATGCCCATCATGGTACCCAGTTTGCATCTTTTTGACAGTTTTGTCACCTTCATTTATTTAAGAAACAGCCAAGCTTTTCATCATAGTGTCTATATTTATTTTGTAGATATATAATTTGTTTATTATAATTATATGGTTGAACCAGGGACTTTCTATACTAACTAGTATAGACTGTCCCTGGTTGAACCAAGAGACATATTGTATTATATGTCTCTGGTTGAACCTACCAATTGTAATAATTGTTAATTTGTTCAGCTTCTCCGGCGTCCTCAACATGCATGAAGCCACGGTATGTGCTATTGGAAGTTAAACAAACTTCAAATAATCAACAGTCAATCAATCAATCAATCATGTAGTTTTTCGTACAATTCCGAATATCTATGCTTCACCATGTTCACATGATTTTACTGCATTGATTTTCATAGAATTTCCAACATCAAATTGGACAATCTTCCATAATTATAATTATCTTTGATTTCAAGCATTGTGTAAATTATGATTAAATACATTCTTCCCAAATAAAACAAATACAAATATTTCTATTTATATCCATCTGATGCCTTCTTCAACTGATTTTTACATCGGATGTGACCTTGAGAGGTCATACCGGTGTTATGTTGCCGCAGAAATTTCCTTGCCGTTTGACTGATAACCGAACGTATTTCGTATAATTACGCGGATATTATCGAGTGAAAAATAACATTCCTTATCGCTTGTTAAATATTCACTGGGACTATTATACTAGTTAGTATAATAGTCCCAGATATTCATGAAAATGGTTTTTAAGAACATGGATAAATGTATGAAAATGTTTTGTCGTAAGAAATATATATATCAATAACAAATCATGGATACCGAAAATTTGTGTTAACGCATGCTGTATTAAGAATATCTCGAGAACGTTTTGCAACAAAAGCGGGAAAATATGAATGCCTACTCAAATCCAATCTATTAGAAAAACGAATTATTACAGAAGAGTGTCTACCATGCACTTGCACTGCACTATCATTAGAATAGTAGAATAGAATGATATATAATACAATGTAAATGGATGAAAATTTGCCTGTAGAGTAATTAAGATGATCTGCTATATATATAGACCCAAGGACGTATATCTAATATACGTCCTTGATAGACCTAACTGGTATACTACTATTAATATAATATATAACAACAAACCAGAGTATATTGATAACAAATGATTATATCTGTAAAATAAGACAAATAAGACTAATAATATTCTTGACTTTAACCAAAGAAGGATTGCCGACCTCAAATGGACAAGCATTGGCATTAAAGGGTCGTTCTTTGTCCACTGATTGGTTGTTTTTCTGTGGACATGGCTTATCACATCGGACGGTACAAACTTGCATTGGATCTGTTACAATTGTCCCTAGCCGTGTTTTGCCAATAGTACTCCTCGCTGTATGATTTTACTTCATATCAGCTAAGTCTGGCACTGAACTTTGTTGAGATATATACATGCGAAACTAGAAATTATTTGGTGTTGTTCCTCCCGATTTTGGGAGGATCGCGCAAATTGAGTCATGGATGCCTCCACTACTGCAGGTTGGGAATTAACAGATGTTTTATATACTTGAATATGGCTAACGGTTTAACTATCAAACACGTGTACATGGACTTTCTGTAAAAAAGATCATTTATCTTATCAAAATCTGCAGAAATGTACTGCTATTGAACTATTGGCTTCCCGTACGCTAATTTGCCGATATCTATAGCTTTTCCATATGCAGAGACCATCGCCACGAGACCCCTCGTTTGTACTTCGGCAACAACATAGCGCAAGTGCGAGGGAAAGCCGTGATTAAGGAAAGGTAAACAAACGTGGAATTTAAATAGAGTTATTTGATTCTGAAAGAATAATTTTTATATATCAAATCATTCAACAACTGTTAAGACAAAGAGGTAGGGCCAATTTCCCCTAAATTTTTTTCACAGAAGGGCCAATTTCAAAAAGTGCTGAAAGAATAAAATTTACGATAAAAACATGAAATAAAAATGTTTTTTGGTCAATATCTCGATTTTTATGTATTGTGTTATGTCTGGAAAATAGTTAATTTAACCTCCAAAAAAGGATGAAAGTCAAATATGCGGAATTTACCGTGTTTTTAGGTTGGAAAAACAGGGAATCCCCCTAGAAGGACACTTCAAACCAAAACAAAGTTATGTTTTTTGTTGTTGTTGTAATTTATACAACTTTTCCCCTCAAAAATGAAATTGGTTTAGTGTGTCCTTAATACTAAAAAAATTTTTTAATAAAAAGTGGAACATCACTAAATTTTACTATATAGATGCTTAATATCGACTTTGTTTTCAAGAGTCGCCGTGGCTCCATCGGTAGCGCTTAAAAGTGAAATGATAAAAAAAAAAAAATGCGCTAAAAAGTGTAAATAATGGATTGTTTATAAAATGGGGTTCAAATCACACGCTAATTTTTCTCATTTTTTATGTTGAAATATTTTAAAAAATGTTATGTTTCTATCACATTTTTTCGGATGTTTGTTTAATTCAAAATGTCACACTGAGGTAGGTGCTTGTACATAACCAATAACACGAGAATTGATTATATAGCAATGAAGCCCAAATTTTTTGTGTGTTATACACATAACGAAAAAAGGCCATAGCAGAAAAATTTTAAAACAACAAAATTATTTTTTCTACATCTTGAACAAGAACGTTTTAGAAAATGGTATGATATGTAACAAATGCAGACAGTAATTTTATCGCCAATCCACCAACTGTGTAGATACTAGTACTGGCATTGTTACATTGTACCACCGTCCCTACACCGGAACCTAAGTCATCAGAAAATGAAACAACATCACAGAAAAAATCAATTACACTACCAATCGTGACTGTACGTAAAACATCAAGAAAGTGTTGAATCTGTATCACAACATAGGGTCGATCCATTTGGTACAATGCCATGCAGAAAAGACCAGATTACATGTGTTTGTTACGAAAGCCGTTCTAGTACCAACTGGTGTAAGCTGTTGTTCGACTCATAAAGACGGTAAACCTTAAAAGCTGGAACAGTGTATATATATAGATACATCCAGATTGAGGAAAACAACATCCCAGTTAAATGCGTCCGATATTTTTTGGCTTCTTGGCATTAAAACAGAGACCGATCTTGAATTAGATTAGCTGATTTATATCAGATAATTAGATTATTAAATGTTTCTTGTATTTATATTTAACCCCCTTTTTTATGCGCCACTTAGGGGCATTCAGTTTTTCGGTCTGTGCGTCCGTTCGTTCGTTTGTCCGTCCGTCACTTCGTTCGTCCGTCTTTTCGTTCGTCCGTCTGTCCCGTTTCATGTTAAAGTTTTTGGTCAAGGTAGTTTTTGATGAAGTGGAAGTCCAACCAACTTGAAACTTAGTACACATGATCCCTATGATATGATTTTTCCATTTTAATGCTAAATTTCAGTTTTTATCCCAATTTCATAGTTCACTGAACAAGGAAAATGATAATACGAGTAGGGCATCCGTGCACTATGGACACATTCTTGTTTAATATTTTGTTAGTTTTAAGTTTAACAAAGCTGTGAAATACGTATACGCTACAAATCACCTACCAACATTAACACGCTAACTGAAGCACCATATTTTTTTTAATACAAAACTAATTTGAATATCTATTAGTTGATAATTCATATTTCAATGCTCCTCAGGGGCATTTACACACAAAATCAATATTGGTTTTGATAAACAAACAAAAAATCAATAGTCTTGGCCTTGATTATTGTAGGAATACCTGTTTTAAGGTATGAAAATAGATGATGTGACGTGTTTTCATATACTATAATTTATAGTATCTATCGGGCTATTTAAAAACATGATTTACCTAGCTAATCAAATGAAAAAAACTCACGGGAAAATGGCCCTATACCTCTTTTAATTACCAAAAAGAACCACATGGAAACGTGTTTCTTGAAATTGTAATGTTATCGAAATTATTAAACCAATGCATGTATATATAATTTACAAAGTCCCACGATTTTTTTATATTACGAATTCATAACATATAATCGACAAAAATGTTTCGTTCAATAAAATCTTTGCCTGCTAATTAATTATGCTGCGTTCACACGTAATTCGAATTCGATTCGCATTAACTAATTCGAATTAGTTTAATATACGCATTCGAAACGTTTAACGTCCAAACGTTAATTCTAATTCGAATTGCAATGCGCATCAAATTCGCTTTACTGTCCTAACGACGTTAACTTTTAATTCGTATTAACAAAAACGCATTTCTAATGCGAATTGGATAATGCGATTTAGCCAATTCGAATCAATTCGAATTAAAAAAGAAGAGTGTGTAAACGCGATTAGCGAATTCGATTCGCATTCGATTCGAATTCAATTCGAATTAAATGTACGTGTGAACGAGGCATTACTTTCGTGTTTTATTTCCTTAGTTTATCGAACGTTACCGTAATAAAGAATCAACACATAATCATGGAGTACGTCAGTGAATAATAAGCGAGATGATAGACATGCCATAGAGCGATGTTTTTGTTATTTCTATTTTCCATGCGGTTCTATTTGTTAATTAAACTTTGTCATAACAATTAATTCTACCTGACGTAGCAGTGCGTAAATTGAGTTTCGACATTTCTCTTAGAAAGGTTACTTGTTTAATGGAATAAAACGTAAGATTTGTAAATTTTCCTTTTTTTTTCTCGGGAATAGGCTATTAGAAAATAATTTTAGATGTAAAAAGAAAAGCAATTATAATTCAGTTTTAAGAAAACATTTTTTTTTTCAAATACATTTTGTTGGTACATTTTCAGCTAAATAAATTAAAAAAAATAAATAAATAAGGCACCGACTGTTCATCTTTTTTGTTACATTCATGCACGTTCTCATTTAATCAAAATACATGTAGGGAAAATTTCAACAGTTTAAAGGTAAACTTATAATATCTTAATCCAATCATGGAAGTATTATATTTCATTTTACTTCCATGATCCAATCAAATTGCGTAAGATTCAACAACAATGACCGATCCACATCATAATATTAAACCAATAAGGGTAAACTGGGTAGGGAGAAAATGACAGATATTTGAAGTTATTTCTTTGTAATAATGAGTAAAAATTTGTCAACCAAAAGAATTGCTATAATTTCCAAAACATGTCGTTCTGTATAGTTTTCGGATCTTATATATAAATAGATAGCGAGCACGTGCAGTTGGATTTTTTTAGGTCTGTTTGATTTCATATTATAGGTTAAAAATATGTTAATCATAGTTTTACCTGTATGTGAATGATATTTTTGTTGATCGAATCAATCAACCAAATGGTTAACCCTTGTTTCACTTTCAATGTTGACCTTCTTTTCCTTGTAATAGCTGTACACGCCTAGAACATGCGTAACCCATCTCTAATAAAGCGGTTAAATCAAAGGTCACATGAATACGGATTCAATGAGGTTAAATTGTTTACTTGCAAGTACTCCAGTGATGTTTTTGAACTTATTTTGACAAATTTGGGTCAAACTGACTGTTTATAACAAAACATTTTTTTTTTAAATTCCGCTTTTACGTGTTAATACTCGAAACAAGAAGAATCGTATTTTAAGTTTTTTTTCTAAATCATAGCTAATGCCCCCTTTGAACAGTGTATCTTAGTGAGACGGTATCAAATAAAATTTAGATTTTTATTTTACCATCATCTTTATGCATAAACTGCATTCTACTTAACATCCAATAACATTTAAGCATAACATGTATAATGTATACAAGCTGAAGCCCCGCCTATCTATTGATTGCAGATGTCAATCTTAATTACAATGCTTGAGCAAAGATTTATACAAACAAAGTGAGCAAGCCAACCAAACCTTTAAACTACAAGCATTAGGAAAATAGCTTTAAGCTTCTCAATGATCAAAATTAGTGTTTGTCAAACTGCTGTATATCCAATGAAATTTTTCCGATAAAGTGTATGGTTCAAGTTTTTTGAAATTTTTATATATTTGTCAAAGGGTCAAAGTAAATATTTTGTCAAAATTTTATGAAAATTAAACGAGCCAAATTAATTTTAGTCAAGGTGACTCGTACCACCTTATACCAAAATATAGATAAAAGCCATTTTTATACACATACCAATGCAAATGTCAAGGGAAATGCATAAATGGAATCTATATAGACTTAGATATACACAAGTCTAAATTGAAAATAACGTTCAAACCTATGATTGCGTTGGATAAAAACCGCAATTTTTATACGTGTGCATGCAAAACAAATTTCTTGTTAGAGGGGTCTAAGTACAGCACAAACAACATTTTCCAAAAGACCAAAAAAGTGAAAAAGTATATTTTAGCAAACCACATTTGACTAACAGGTCGAACAACAAATGTTCTTAAACCCTGCTGACTGCCATTGGCGATTGCCAAATAAACGGATCACCGATGTAATAAATGGATCTTAATTATAAATTAAATACTAAACAGAAAACAATAAACTTGCGGAAAAGATGGTATACCGCAAACAAAAGGTGCAAAGGTTTTTGTACACCATATCCGGATTTCGACAATTAATATCTCTTCAGTGATGTTAGGAATCGAAACGGTATTTGGAAAGCCATACAATTTACCTCATTTTAGGATAGACTCTTGAATTTTGAGGAGTCAAAATAGAATGAACGGATCATATAAACCCGAAGGCAAATATAATACAAGCCCAAACGAAAAAAAATATAAACAAGTCTAAATTGAAAACAACGTTCAAACCTTTGATTGCGTTGGATAAACTAACAGGTCGAACAACAAAATTAATGTTCTTAAACCCTGCTGACTGCCATTGGCGATTGCCAAGTAAACGGATCACCGATGTAATAAATGGATCTTAATTATATCTTACTAAGATATACAGACACTTGAACTGAAGGACATTTTATGAAGTATATTCGTTGTTATATGTCCGTGTTTTTTCGAGTGCGTCCTTGTTTTATCGAGTGAATTTTTTTTTAAATATGGCTTAAAATGTGATATGGCAGTGCATTTACGTTTAAAAAACAATGAAAAGGTTAAAATAAGGTGATTTTCAGATCAAAAGCACGAAACAATGCATTAAACCAGTTTGATAATGCTGTATTAACATGCACATTTCATAACAAGTCATCGTTCATTTGTATTCAGTTATCTTCGTGTTAGTGTACCGATATGGATTTCATACAGTAAATATTTCATGATCTTAACAATCCTTATGTGAGCTCAGACATGTTGGATTGAGACGTTCATACACATAGTGTGCAAAGCGGATACATTTGTGTTTTTAACAGAAAATGCATCATAAATGTTTCATTTACTATTTGTCTTGATGGTAATATGTTTTATCGTTCAAGAAATGGAAATCAAGAAAAATGTTCTAATAAATCTACTGTGAAGAGGAGTCTGATCAAGCGTATATAATTTGCTTGGTCACTCAGAAGTAAAGCACCATCATAGCTTCATTTCCATCAGAAATTAAAAGATTTAACCAGTATAAACTAACTGTGATATCAATGTATTTAACGAGAAAAAAAGTTTTTATATTGAAATTTGAAAGTACATTGACCAAGAAGTCTTTTACGGAAGTTTAAGAAAATCTACCTTAAGACGTTTCATTAATATTCTTTTTTTTTATCCAGTAAACATGGATAAGATATCCAGTTTTGTGTAATCTACTCCTCCTACAGTTTTTTAACCCATCTCCCCGAAACTAGTTACTTCACAGAAAGTTTGCAAACCTGTTGAGGGTTGACCTGCTAGTAGGGACCGTTCTCCATTGCAAAAAAAAAACATCTTTCGAACGCTGGCATTTTTCAGTCTTCGATTCGGTTTTTGTCCTAAAGATGTCAAATGTATCACTTCATGTATAATCTTAATAAAATAAAATAATATAAGATAATAAAATTTAAAAAAAGGGGGAGCAGGAGTTTCTCATAGAGTTTATATACATCTAGAAATGTAACTATGCTCCTTTTTTAATTTTCACATTTTTTCAACGGGTTCATAATAACCACTTTGGTAATCAGGATATGAAAAATCGATTAAATTATTGTAAACTGCTGCTTACAGTATAGAATTATCATGGATTTAACTGGGACATTATGTACCACTAGTATTTGCTCTCTTACCATCTTAATCAGAGGAAATTTACACTGTTCTGCTCAACACGATATCTTCGTTGTGTACAGACAGAAACATTATGTTTAAACCAAGGATCGTTCATATTGATTTTGAAATCGCAATGCACAATGCATTTAGGTCTGTACTTCCAGATACAAGAATATAATGCTGTCGTTTTCGTTTAGGCCAAAGTTGATGGCGCAAAATTCAGAAACTTGGGCTAAGTGTTGAATATAAGAACAAAGAATGCGAAATCGGATTGTGGTTGACGAAATTCTTTGGTTTGGCATTTCTTGATCCTACAACAGTTGGTGATTGTTTTGCAGAGGAAATATATGAAGATGTTCCAAATGATCAGCGTTGTGTGAAGTTTGCAGATTATCTAGTCGAAACTTACAATTCACCAGAGTCCATACCCCCCCCCCCCCCCCCTTCTAGTCGAAACTTACAATTCACCAGAGTCCATATCCCCCCCCTCTAGTCGAAACTTACAATTCACCAGAGTCCATATCCCCCTCCCCCCCCCCCCAAGTATTTGGGCGTCACTACCATCAGCAGAATCTAGGCGTACTACAAATGGCCCGGAACCATTTCATGCTCACTACAATGAGCAATTCTATTCTGCACATCCATGTATTATTGTGTATCTTGACACTATTCTAAAATTCCAGACCACCACATACATCAAACTAAGAGGGCTTGATACACCAGCAGTAGTGCGTCGAAGTGAAAAAGAGAAAATAGATTAATTGATGGAGCCATTCAGAAAATACCAGGATGGAGAAGTTAACAGACTTTCATTTCTCAAAGCGTACTATCAGTACTTTCACCTTTTAGATTAGTTATGTTTTAACATTTTTATCTGTATATATTTCTAGGATTTAGTGCTTGTGCATAATACAACGGAATTATCCTGCTCGAAATCCCACTTCCACGTCCTCGTTGGTGAGCAGGGGACTTAGACTAACGGAAGGGGTACTTATTATGGAAATAATTGAACAAATTATCAAATAGATAACTATTATTACCTGTATTTACCTGAGTTTACCTGTCAAAAAAATGCGCGCAAATGTAATCAAAAGTTGCGCGCAAATGTAATGGTAATGCGCGCAAACGTAATTAATGCACTGAGAATTACACGTGTAAATAATCTATTATATCTAACGAACAGAGGTAATCAGTTCAAATAAAATCGAAAAATCAAACACACCTACAACATGCTTGTGATTTAGCTTATAATTGGCACTAAATTTAAATTCAGATTGAAAACATATTTTAAACTGACTTTCACACAGATTTTTACTTTACAACCACTAATTTTACACAAAAATTTCAACAGATAATTTCTGCAGTCACAGTGGCGGATCCAGAACTTTTCATAAGGGGGGCCCCGCTCCAGTCATGCTTCAGTGATTCCCTATATAATCAAACAAATTTTTCCCACGAAAGGGGGGGGCCCGGCCCCCCAGGCCCCCCCTGGATCCGCCTATGGCAGATTTGCCTTATTAATGTTTTAAGACTCGATTTGAAATGATATACGTGCATTAATTTTACATACTACAACAGTTTATATGTTAATTGGCAAATAATAGGCAATACCAACAACCATGCAAACATACATGTATTTATACATATAAACAAATACACGTACTTAAGGATGTATTCCTCTGACGTTTTAGTATCGTTGAAATCTCGTTCTGGAATGATTTCCAAAACATGTGATACAAGTGGAAAATATCAATGAACGAAATGTTGAGAAAATGGATGAGGGGTACAAGAAATGATTTTACCAGATACATGTACATCCCATATCAATTTTTTTTCTTTTCAAATTTCTTAGATATGTATTTTTTCAATCATTTATAACAAAGAAGTTGAAATAATATGCTTTTTGTTCTAAAAAAAAGAGAAAAATCCCGAATTTACAAAACTGTCGGCATGGTAAATCTGACACGAAAAAGCAACAAAATTTTATGAAACTTTCTTATATCAACACTTACCTATAGTTTTTTTTAAGTTAAATTTATTCAGATTGGTCCACTTCATCTTTAGTGAAAGTATGAAAAAAAGCTTAATTGTGAAACTGTGATTTTTTTTCATGATAATGGCCCAAAAATGGGTAAAATTTGATGAAAAATGGGAAAAAATCATCAAAATTAGGTACTTTCAAATGGCCTTGGCAAAAAAAGAAGTGCACCACCATATGATTTTTTCTTCACCAATTATTTTTTTACAGTCATATAAACTCAGAAATCAGGTTAAGAAAAAATTCAATTCTATAATTTTTGGCTCCTCAGAGGTGTACATCCTTAATATGCCTGAATCACATGTTCATTCACGTGAACAAAAAATGTATTTGTTGTTGTCTTTTAGTAAATATTTTACAATTGGCCCGAATTGAACCTTAAACATGCGTTATAGAACGGGTTTTAAAGTTGAAACTTGTGTTGCACGAGTTTTAAACGCGGGAAAAGATTTCTTTTGTTCAATTCTTTATATAACATTCAATCTCATTTTGGAAAACCATTTGATATGGGAGAGACGCTTTAATTGCAAACGAACCAACGAACGTTTGAAATTTAAAGTGGTGTAAGCAAACAGAAAACAGAATGGTTAAGCTTCAAGTGGGTAAGTACAAAAGTAGACTAAATAAGCAAACGGGTCCTAATAGAACAGGGGAAAATACATCTTTCTTCGATCAACTGTAAGCATAATCTTCATTTCGGTTTATCAGAAGGAATTGACAAATATCATGGTTTTCTTTATTTACACCACAAAATTTACTCTAGAGTACAGACAAACCCGCGGAAATTTTCCATTAAGACACGACAGGGTCTAAAAAAAGATTATTAAATTTTTCCAAGCCTGCAGACGATGGTAAAATTAACACCAGCGATCCATTTTACAAAAAAACTTACAAGAAAAAATACTCGTCATGAACCTTTCTGTATAACTTGCCACAAATTATAATCGCAAGATTTTTTGTGAAAAGTGCTGATACGGTCCACCGAGTTGAACATGTTTACTTCCTATTGCATATATTGTGCAGGTATATGTAATATATATATATATATATATACATATAGCATGCCTTTTGCGAATTAATTATATATAAGAAGATGTGGTATGAGTGCCAATGAGACAACTCTCCATTCAAGTCATAATTTGTAAAAGTAAACCATTATAGGTCAAAGTACGGCCTTCAACACGGAGACTTGACGTATTTTAAACACGAAAAGCTGCGCATATAAATGAATTTGTTGCCGAGAGATTTTTGAGTGACGTTTACAGATCGGAGAGCTTTTATTGTATCGAATAGTGTTCCATTCCCGAACATTCTTGAAAAGAAGGGGTGTAGATAGAAAGACTTGGCATTTCTAAATGAATATTCCGAAGGTATGTGCGACCTATTCGCATGCATCTAGATTTTGGTATTTCTAGAAATGTGAAAGTATTTGATAACGAAGGTATATTAGGTAGAAACCCAATATGGTTCGGACCCCTAAAGAAAATGAAGCCCCCCCCCCCTATATATATTGTTAGTTCGTTGTCTGCATTTTATTAAAATCTAGAGGGAAATTTCAAGATCATTGACATATCGTTTTGTTTTATTTCATCTTTTTTACCACGATTTTCAATCCCCCCCCCCCCCCCCCCGAGAATGTTCAGGAATGGAATACTATTCAATGCAAAATAAATGCAATGACTACAGTTAAGGTCGGAAAACTAAAACTGGCATAGCAATGACATGTGCACAACACTCGAGACACAATATTTGTCAATGGAATCGGTAAAACTTAAAATATAATTTGCAGAGAGTCTACTTGGATTTAATTCAAAGACAGAATTGCGAATGTACCCCGTCTGTATATATAAGCTTTAAAGTCTTTTATAAGTATTTAGCTGCACATTTTAAACTCAAAAGGTATTATTTTTATCTATCTAATTAAAAGATTGATCTGATTCGTTATCCTCTAATATACGAACACGCGAGTTAAGATATATCTGAATTTTAATCAGATTGATATTTTATATGTTTATAAAGTTGTCAACTTCCTGTTAACCAGTTCTGGTACAAACCTGTATATCTTGCACACAATGGCCATGTATTAAATTTTTGTCGCATTTTTCTAGGGAACTGCAAACAAGAGGTTCCTGAAATGTGTTATCAGGTTTCATGTGGACATGATGGGTGTGATTGTCTTCATGTGGACATGCTATACGGTGTGATTATCTTCACATTCATTACTATTCAACTTCATGCATGTTTATTTTGAATTTCTATAATCAGGGATTTTTTTTAAATGCCCGAAAATCCTTGATTTTGTAAATCCCTGAAATTGTAAGGAACTTTATATAATCATTGAAAATGTTACTAGTACTAGGGCTTGTGCAAAAAAGAAATCCTTAATTAAAAGTTTAAACTTCATATCGAAAATGTATTTTTCTTAATACATGTATAGATAGACCATTTTTTTTCTAATATATATGTATATAATAGGCTGGTTACTGGTTTACTGAATAAATGGCATAGACTGCAATTTATGACACGTGACCTGCTTTTACTCAATTGCTCTGGTTTTCGACATACGAAATTTACCTTTCGTTTGATTTTTATTCAAAGAGTATAGAAAATTGTTTACTCCAATGTGATAGCATGGATGAATATCACAGTATCGGAAGATATAACTAATGCAAGTGATGCATGAAAACAGGGCGTATGACATTAATTTGCGCCAATTTGAAAATATCATTTTTTTTCATTTGCGCAAATTATTAAATCAATTTTTCATTTGCCCCAATTTAATTTGAACAGGTGAGATCTGATGCATTTTAGATAATTACCGTTACATAGGTTAACCGAACGTAGCAGGCATAGGTGTTCAATGAGTACATGTCTATGTTATAAGTATCATATTGATTTAAACACTTCTGTTTTGTATTTTATGAATGTCTTAAAGTAAATCCATTAAACAACTTGAGTAAAAATCAGATCTCTCGACGTCATGGCAACACCGTAAGAAAACACGAAAGGAAAAAAAAGATTTTTTTAGTTAAGAGTATCGGATTTAGTGTAGAGAAGAAATCGCAAGGTCGCAGTTCACCAGAAGTGTTGCATAACAATACTCAGCGAGGAAAGACTTGTAAATGTGCAAATGTGCTTTTGACGTTAAATTGTTACTATTTTATTTAAAAAGTGCTTATTTTGTTTAAGTGTGATGTATACAGTTTAAGAAACTTTTGCAATAAACGTATCCTGCTCGAAATCCCACTTCGGCCTCCCGTGGTGAGCAGGGGGTAGATGGCTGAAGGAAGGGATATTTTTGTTATTATATCAATAAATTCTATACAACTTGTGTCTCATGACTTGTATTTACCTGTAAATTGGCGCAAATGAAGAAAAAAATTTGGCGAAAATGAAAAAAAAATTGGCGCAAATGCAAAACGCCGATGAAAAAATGGTCAAGGTGACCTACTTTTACCTGGTTGATTACCTATCAATTCAAATGAAAATCAAATACGAAGTATTTTTTTTAATACTTTCTGCAGTCTATTCTTTTTTTGTGAATAGACATCACTTTTATATGTAGCATATTAATAAGACAACACTTATTTGATTTTAAGATTTCCTCTTTTACTGATCATGAAAAATCTGCGATGATGATATTTGACTCCAAGAGATTCCATATTATATATTCCAGAGTTTTGAGTCAGAATAATGTGCCCGGTTACGGTGACACGTCTACATGTGGACTTTTACATGTGGACTAGCACATTAATATTCTGATTCAGCGTGTTTAGGCCATACGCGTATTGTCATGACTAGATGCGTATACTCATTTGGTTATAAACGAGCAGGACCAAATGAGTATTAAGACCATATAGGTATTTTTCGAATAAATTTTTAGTTCCTTCGCAGGAACGTGGTTTTCTCTCAACTAAAATCAGTACGAGTTCTGAATTTTTTTAATATCCTTGACATTGTCTGAATCTTTGTTTTGGCATTTTCTAAATTAACCTTGTCTGTATAAAGCGAAAACACAAACGTAAGCCGTTTTGGACCTTGAGCTTTTTCCCGGTGTTTAGATTAGTTGTTTTTTTTTTTAGTTTTTATTTCAACCTGTTTTCACTTGATCGTTTTGTTCTTGGTCCTATTTATACGATCTTACAATAACAGTAAGAAATACGTTCTGCCACTCTAACTTATTTTCTACATAAGAATAGAGGGACAGCATGTATCATCTACTGTTATTTTAAGATCGTATGAGCACATTTAGATAACCAAAAGAAATTGAAATATTTAAGAAATTTGAATTACTAAAATCGAAATACAGCATCAATAAAAATAAGAATTTAATAAAAAGGTTCAATGACCCAAGTAAGTGCCATGAGTCGAACAATATGGTTGGACTTCTTGTACAAGGTTCATTTAGATATTTCTTGAAGTTATATTTCAAAGTCGAAATCGGTAATAACCATGTAAAGATGCCTTTACTATAATTTTAACTTGTAATTGGAATTCGCCACTTCTTCATTAAGCATGTTGTAAAATAAATTAATATATGAATAAATAAGTCAAAGTTTCATTTTTTAAAACTTAACTTGAGACACCTTTAAGGGTCATTTGTTCATCGTATTAATTACCAGGACCATACGCGTATGGTCGGACCTGATCCCTTTTGAGATTCTGATGCGTGCAAATTAGAAAATTGCTCCGGACTCGGAATCCCTAAAGGGATAAGGATGGACCATCACCTATGGTCTGGAACATCTACAACGGGGTTTATATTCACATCTTATTAATACAGTGGGAAATCTAGTGAACGAAGACAATAGAAAATTCACTCTTATGAAAAAGTCGAGAAAATCAATAATAAAACAATGCAGGTGACGATACTGATCAAAAGTTATTTCTAAACAACAATTGTACATTTTAAAGAAATTATTTGTTAAACTGTTATTAGAAATATACATGCAAATACACGATGTTTTATGTTCAGTATTTATCGAGGTAATTTGAAGCTTGTGAACCTGAAATCTAAAATGTTAATCTTTGCTGAATATTCATTAAAAAAAAATTGGAAAAAATCATGTACATACAGAATCTAAAGATCTTTCGAGTCACCAATTTTCAGGGTGTTGCACAAAGTCCTTAGCATGTTACAATTTTCCAAAATATACTTATTTTTAACATTTAAGTTTTCGAGTACACCGATCTGCGTCACGTAAACATTCAATATAGAAATATTATCTTTTCGTGAATGTAACAATTTGAAAGTTTGTCTGTACAGGTTAAAAAATTATAAAGATAAATATTGTTATAAAGTAGGTATATTTTTACTATTATTCATACAATTTCAAGAAAAGGTCGTCTCGATTTTTGTACATGTATCTGCGGTCTTCTCGATATATTCACGTTCAATGTTTACATCGGGATAAGGTCGTTTGAATTTGCCTAGTAACTTAATTCCAAAAATGTTAATATTTGGTGCATATCAATCGATACCTTTGGAATTTCCCCCCTGAACTTCTCTGATCTAGCTGCACATATATACAGATAATTGGCATGTTCCAGAAAAGTATACAGCCAGTAGAAAAATAAATCGAAGTTGGCACTCCAGGAATCGTATAGCAACATTTTAAACCAATTTTACATCAAGCTCCTATAGCCTGCTGTACTCGTCGTTTGCTATATAAGGAGGGAAATGATAACATTAAATGGAAGTTTTGTTTTTATTTCAACTTATTTCTATTTTTACTATTTACCAGAAAGTTTTCCCGTGAATTTATAATTGATAGCGTCCTTTCTAAAACTGGACAAACATTACAAAGATCTAGTTTTAGGTGTTTATAGGGGAGGTATAATATTTTGTCACTAGATTTCCCACTGAATATATTCTCGTTATGATATGCCTTTTATTGCTTGCCACTGGAAGACATGGCTTAAACCAATCAATTTCTTACTACTTGCATGTGTTTTTCTCATCCTACGAAGGTAATCAGTTCAATGTTCTCCCTTTATATTTTATTTCAAAAATAGATTCATTTTTTTATATATAGTTTTCAGTAGTTAGACTGAAGCACTAAACATTTACTTACTATCGAACAAAGTAATATGAGTTTGTTTGTCGTTTTAATGAGTCTTTATAGCAAAATATATTCCACAATTACCTCAGATTTTTCCCGTTTCCATATACATTTTAATTTTTCTTCAGTTTAGTGATTTTACAAAACTCATGTTTTTTTTTACAAATTCACTGCAACATTTATACATCTCACTCGGCCAGACGGACTACCTGTTGGAAAGTCCTACTCTTTAACAGAAATGGGACGAAATGTATAAACTTCTGAAGTCGGTCAACATCCTCCCTATTTGTGTGCCCCCCACGCTCGACAAAGGAGTCACAATCTGCTCCTGCAAGGCAAGGGGTATACTGTTTGAGTATGTAAATCGTACTACGAGTGTCTTGTAAAAGAATGAGAAATAAATGCACTCGGGTAATCCCACATACAAAAACATCATTTGACAAGGATAAGATTTCGGCGAATCATAAGTCCTTCATGGCTTCAATGAACATTACATTGAACAGCAAATCTGAGCACTTACCTTGTTTGTACTTGATACCTAAGCTTCACAAAATTCCATACAAACAACGGTACATTGCCGGCTCATCTGCATGTTCTACAAAGAAACTGTGCATTAGATTGGTAACAATTTTATCTGCAGAAAAGACTATGAAACTGTTTACTCGCGTAGTGGTATTAACCATATGTGGATTCTTAAAAACTTCTTTTCGATCTTTCTCTGAAATCAATTCTATCAAAACCTTTGATTTTTCAACCCTTTATACCACCATTCCCAATGTGAAATTAAAAATCGTCCCAGAAATAATCCAATGCTTTTCAATATAAAAATGGTAGCATACGCTATAAATGTATTGTTTTGGGATACCATACGGTATATTTTAAAAGTGAACATGCTACACCGAGGAACAAATGATCAGTATGCTGGAGTTTCTTATTGACAACATATTTGTTGAATTTGGAGTAGACTTTTTCAACAAATTATATAATATATCGGATCATATCACTGATCGCTGTGGATAGTCAACTTGGAATTGATAGTAAATCGCAAATACAACTTTATTTCTATATAAATAAGATGTGGTATAAGTGCCAATGAGACAACTCTCCATCCAAGTCACAATGTATAAAAAGTTAACAATTATAGGTCAAAGTACGACCTTCAACACGGAGCCTTGGCTCACAAAGAACAGCAAGCTATAAAGCGCCCGAAAATAACTAGTGTAAAACAATTCAAACAGGAAAACCAACGGTCTAATCTATATAATAAACGAGAAACGCCTATGATCCACACCAACAAACGACAACCACTGGACAAGACTCCTGACTTAGGACAGGTGCATAAAAATGCAGCGGGTTTAAACGTTTTAACAGGCAGTATATTTATGTACATATGATACAGAAAAAACGCGAAAATAATTGACATTAATAGAAAACAAAAAATAACAGATTTTGCAAAAAAGGGGGAGAGCTAAAAAAAATTGTCCTGTCCCCAAGTACCTATGCTCCGAACTAGCTTTCAATATCTGAGTACTCTTTGATCGGCTCATTGGGTCTTTTGTTCTTTTGTTGCTGTTTTTTTTTTTTTTCTTGCTTGGAAGCCATTATCGAAACAGCTCCAACTGATATTTACATTTTGTTCTTATGTGCACTGTTACACTTCGGTTCTTCGGTGCTGACATGATTATAAGGTTTCCACTCCCTCAGGCAAAGTTGACCTGAGTTGGATTTGACTATTTTTAGATACTTTTTGGTCATATAGCTCTTCAACTGCTTCTGTTATACATCCTTGGTTTTCAAATATTCGACATTGAGCGTTCCTGAAAACACTTCGGACGCCTGTAATTTGTTAATAGATTACAAAAGTATTTTCTTTTTTACATCACTGTCCCAGATAATTGGAGAAGATTGATTGCTCACATTATGTACCCAATCTAAGTCGGGAATCTGTCATATTTGTTTTTCGTTTGCTGTTGTCATAATCGTATAAAAGTATAAAATTTGTTGAAAAACTTACTATAGGGTCAATAAATCACAAAACAGATTGTTGATTGTTTTCCTTAGGCAATTTGAGGTAAAAATGGTCTTACACACTTGCTTTATTCATATAAGATAAATGTAAATTGTCGAAGAATATAAAATTTATTTGTACAGTCAGAGTTTTAGAAACAGGACGAAAAGCGAGGCTCGTCGAGCTTTTCTCTTTTTTTCTAGCGAGTACAAAATAATTTTGTATTTCCGACAATATAGAAATAAGACGTGGTATACCGGTAATTGACAAAGAGACAACACTCTACCAGATACTAAATGACATAGAAGTATTTCTTATCCTGCAATTTTTACCCGACACTTTAAGGTTTTCTTGCTTATCTCTGATCTGCTTATCAATGAAATCGAAATTCTAAACGCGGACCATGAATAGGACCCCAAAAATGAACTGTCGCACAAAAAGAAATATTCACATTACCGTTTGCTCAATATAGAAGCGGAGTAACAGGAAACTTCATTTGTACAAGTACAAATAAAGCAAACATTTATTTGTGTACCTGTTATTTGTACAATAGTTGGCTGATTACAGAATAAAAGCTTATATTTTAAGTTTTCGAAATCTTTTATTTATTTAATATTTTATACGTAATTTGTATTTATTTATGTATTTTAATTGTCATTTCACTTTATCATTTCAGCGTTAGCATCCAAATGGTCCTTCGTGGCGACTCTTTTGATCATTCTTTTCTCGCCTATGCACGGCCTTTCTCCGGATCAAAAACAACAAGTTACTGCTGGCCTTGAACTTGGAAAAGGGATAGCGGAACTGCTTGAAAAGAAGGAATTTAGAGATTCTTTAACAAAGATCGCAAAAAATATTGGCCCCTACCTTGGCGCATTAGGTCCATTCATAGGGGTCGTTATGGCGTTCATTCCATCTGAGTCGGATGAGTTGGCTTTCATGAAAAATATGATGAATACTATTGACAATCGTTTGGATAGAATGGATAATCGATTTAACGACATCGAACGATTGATTCAGTGGAATGTTGTTCAAGTCAACTTCGGGCAACTAGAACAAAGGATAAATGCAGTGTCACGTGAGTTTAAATATATTTATGCTGTTCCGCAGGCTGCTGTGCAAAATAGGAAGATAATTTTTATTGCGAATTATGACGGTGATTATCAGAATAGTGGCACAAAATTGTATCAAGCCATTGTCCAAAAGCAAGGTACATTTCAAGAAGATCTTGGTACTTCCGTTTTGCGTTATACCCAAAATGACCGCAAAAAGACGCAGGTATTTCTTCTCGGTGTAATGCAACTTCTCTTGCAAGCTGTAAAAGTAGAATTGGGCTATCTTCTAGTTAACCAGTTTACCCACAATGCAAATTTTATGAAGTCTGATTGGGAAAAGAGAATAAAGGAAGTGAAAGGAAAGTTCGAGCAAATTGACTACCAGTGCACACATGTAAATTATCACCCCCAATCCGGAAAGGATATTGACGCATACGCTGCTACAAACAGTGGTCAGACGAATCGCCAATTTGCCACTGGACTATTTCATCTCCTTGGCGGGAAATACTACTGGAGGGACTGGATTGTTGTCGCCTATGACCCAATATCGGGCGGTGACAACCATTGGGTAGGGGTTGGTGGAGGACACATCAAATTTAGGAAAAATGGGAGAAACATAGTAGTGGCAAGTGTGGACAAGAGCCGTTCAGTCATGGATTTAGCAAGAGCTGAGCAGCAAATGAAAACAATAGCCATGACGAAACGTGAAGGAAATTTTTGGGTCGGATACAAGAATGTCCGTAGAACTGCACAAGATATTTTTAACTCATTAAATAGAAGTGGTGCCTCATTTGTTAGTGTTATAAGAAGTGGAAAGAATGCTTATTACCATTACCACACTAAGAGAGTGAAATTCATCCGCAGAAGTCCTTACTTTGACCTCATGATGTGGGGTTGAAAGATTTTAGGTGTAACACTCGAGTGGTATTGTCACTCCCTGATCAAATAAATATTTATAATTCAAATTATTTTTTGTTATACCCATTCCATTAATTTTGAGAGGACCAGGTATGTTTTTGGATGGTTCAGCCATGAGAATTTACTGAAAAGGAACATATGTATGATATAAAAAATAAGGAGATGTGGTATGATTGCCAATGAGAAAACTATCCACCAGATTTCAAACGACGGATATACCATTATTTAAAATAGTTTTTAAAATTTCTCGAAAATTTTTCTATGTAGTTTTGAAAAACAATATTTGCTTGCTGGTGAAGATGGTTCTTAATTCGTAACTAAAAAATCCTGTTGTCCGTGGATAGTTATTTATTGCAAATAATAAGATGTGGTATATTTGCCAAATGACAACTATCCACCAGAGTGCAAATGACGTGGATTTGAGCCAATCAAGGCCACCTTACGGATTCAACAATGAGCACACTCCATATCGTTTAGTTGGGTTTAAAAGGAGAAAACAAGAATTGCTCGATCGATGTCTCAATGTTTTCAATTGTGTATAAAAAAAAAGATGTGGTTTGATTGCCAATGAGACAACTACACACCAGAGTCTACATGACGATGATTTACGCAACTATGTTACCGTACGGCCGTCAATGATTTAAACAAATATCGACGCCGTACACACTACGATATAAAAGGCCACGTTATGGTAAAATGTGAAACTAGTAAAACAAAACAACCTGATTGATGAAAAAACAACAAACGATTGACAACAACAAAATCAATCACAATTGGATCACAAATACAATACATAAAGACAAAATACTCGCAGTTACTTAGAGCTAGCTCAAAGCCAATTAAAACTAGTAAATAAGTATAGATTATTACATGGCATTTTTCATATCAGACCCTTTATCGGCCCTAGATCATGATATCGGCCCTAGGTCATGATATCGGCCCAAGAGCCGGAGGCTCGATGGATGATACCATGAACGAGGGCCGATAAAGGGTCTGATATGAAAAATGACATGTAATGATATTTTTATCATATACTTCAGCAGAAGAAATACAGACACTGAAGAACTATTTAAATTTGGTCTTTCTTTGAACTTCTAGATAATAATTTACAGACAACCAAATACAAATTTATTAACTTTAATTGTTTTTGTTGATATAACACGCATTTCCTTTATCATGTGACACATCACAAGAATTATTATGTTCTCGGGATGATACCAGGGCCAATATGGAAAAGGGCATGTTATAATCTATACTTCTTCCAACATAATAAAAAAAATGTAAAAAGCAGCTGGAAAGGGCGGGACTCGTCAGATCGACATGAAACAAAACTAAAAAAAAAGTGCAAAGATTCAACATAGTTTATTTACCCGTCCGTCAGTCAATTTAGTTTCTGATGTTTATCATTGTTTTATATCTGATTGCAACATGGTCACATATGATGATAGGAATATTTCTATAGGTTTTGCGGTCAACATGGCGGTTGTTGACTTTAAGTTTCAACTCCCTCAGGCAAAGTTGACCTTAGATGGAGTTGGCTATTTTTTTATGTCATTTTTTGTCATATAGCTCAACTGTTTCGGTTCTTATACATAATTGGCTTTCAAATATTCGGCCTTGAGCGTTCCTGATGAAGATGAATCCAGAAAAACGCTTCGGACGCATGAAATTTATAACGTGGTGTTTTAATTTTTTACAGCACTGGGTCGA